>NC_091828.1:122105000-122222500 GCF_038994185.2 Dermacentor albipictus
AACACTGGATAGAGTGACTGGGGAAGTACCTAAAATAAATAAGAAGACATGTATTTTCTTTTCCCATTTGAACTCCACGTCTCTTAAGCCAGTGCTATTGTTTAGATCTGTCCTCGCCTGTGATTATCAGTGGCCTGACCATTCTCTATCTGTTCGTAGATGGTTTTCTAAAAGTCTCATTTGCACTTGATTTGGGGGAGAGTGGATTTTTCTTCACCACAATCCACGACTCCAACCCAACCCCCCCCCCCCCCCTCCTAGCGACTCCTAAAAAGACAAGCGTAATGAGATCACCTTCTGATCTATAGTGAATCCTTAAAACAAATGTGTCCGTAACGCTCGCGCGGGAAAGATAAATAGAACACTATGGGCACGGATACCCAATTAACGTGCAGTACTTCCACGAGAACCCCGAACGAAACGAAGACTAAAAATATGGTTTACCCCTCATACCGCTACACAGCTCCCTTCCATCCCCTCCATTCCGCAGCATTTTCCCTATAGGGAACCACATTGCAATCCCATTTCGGAGTGCACGGCGGCGTGGCGCCAGCTAGTGGTGGGTTTCGGAAGTGGCGACACTCCTGGGAGTGCCGGAGAGTGCCTCGAGAGAGCGTCGCGAGACGCAGGCTGGCAAGCCTGGCAAAGCAAGCTTAGTGGGGCAACAGTCCATAGCGGCGGTGGGCGCGAGAAGAATCGGGAGAAAGCTGGAAGGGAAGAAAACATATATTAATAGGAGTGCAGGATCAGTATATGGCACAGAAATAAAGAAAGCTTCACCCTTGCGCTTTGGACAGACGACCTCGATCGAGAGAGTGGGGGCTGGAAGCCAGCGCTACCCTAAGAAGCCGCGCGCTGGGCAGAGCCCTCTGGTGCGCCGAAGCGGAAAAGGAACTGGGAAACCTAATTTGCGCCGTGGCGCCATCTTGTTGGGAGAAGGGGATACGCAGCGACGCGCGTTGGAGAGTCAGTGAAGTCGGAGACAAAGAAGGGAGAGAAAGGGATGCACGCGTCGCGCGCTTAGGGAGAGTGAAATGCCCGAGTGCCGGCGTTCTCCCGGGGCACTCGCGCTGTCGACATCCCCAGGCTTCGGAAGTAGCGAGGGAAAAAAGGGAAATCAGATTTGCCAAGGCGACGCTCGGGCTTTTCCCCTTCCACTCCCCGCCTTCTAGAGCACGGAGAATAGAGCAGGGAGAAAGGAAAGGGCACACACAAAACAGAAAGCGTTTTCATGAAGGACAAAAGGGGAGCTGTACGTTTGAGACAGGCTGGCAGGGGGGGGGGGAGAAAGTACACGTACGTGGGGATAGAAGATTTCGAAAGAGGATGATCCGGAGCGTGCCGGCCAGCTTCGGGCCGGGATAACGAGGGCAAGAACGGGGACGTTTCGACGGGAATCGAGGGGAGAGCAGAGACACCGTTCGGCGGTGGCATCGGAGGATGGGGAGCGGGCGAATTGGGGAAGAATGGGAGAAGGGCACGACGTGGAGGGCGTGGGCAGGGAGCGGGTGCGGGGGGATGGGGCGCAGTTTGGAGTGCGAGAACTCTGAGCGCACGCGACAGTTGGAACGCGAAACGAAGTGGAGCGCTCGGTGTCGTCGAAGGCCGTTTTAGGCCGGTCTGTTTTTTTGGGTTTCGTTTGTCGGTTCGCTCGCTCGCTCGAGCCCTTGTTTGAAGCGAGCGCTGGTGCACGCGCGCGCGCGCGTTTGCGGTGGACGCGATAACGAGTGCGTCCTGCCGGCGCCGCCTCTTCGTCCCGGCGGCGTTCGCACGATGTGTCAAACCGGGCTCGAACGGCCTCCTCACCGCTGCCGCCGTAGCGGCCGCTTCCCTCCTCCTCTCGTAGTCGTCGCACCGGCCAGTCTACGGAGCACGGGCTGCAGCTGGTAGCAGCAGCGGCGGCGCACGTTTTTGTTTTGCCTCGTCATCGTCGCCCGTGTCGACGGCGGCGTCCCGGCGCTCTCGTCGGTAGAACCGCCGAGTTATTCGCCGATTTAGAAACTTTGCGATCCTTCTGAACCACAGTTTTCTTTTTTTTCGCCCAGCTGTTAACGTGACAGTGTCGTGACGCCTCCTGTGAAGTGTCGGCCGGACGTCTGTCGATAGGCTCAGCGCAGCGTTCCACGTCTTAGGCTTCCAGAAAAGACAAAATATATATGTAAAGGCGAGGAGTCTGTCGTTGTCGACCGGAAGGTTCGTGGCCCGCGGCTCGGGCAGCGTCAGCAGCGGCTGAGGCCCGGTGCCACGACGAAGCTGTTAGCGCTCGCGGAGCGTATGCGTTCCTTCTGGATCTTCTGGCGCCGGAGACACAAGGTGGGACAGCGGCTGTGCGAGGACGACTCTCACGAGCTGTGCGAGAACGGTGAGTTGAATTGAAGAACGCCTTGAAACTGTTCCGTAGCTTTCCTTTGAATCTTCGATTTGGGTGTCTCATTCCGTTCGGAGAGGCAGCAATTAACTCCCCCCCCCACCACCACCCCCAAAAAGAAAAAAAATAATAATAATTTACCAACATCTGTGTACGAGTCGGGAAACTTGGGGTTCATTCACACGGAAATGACTACTCGAAAAACCGTGTCAAACTAGAAGATAAATGGTATTAAATAAGGATAAATGGAGGAACAACATTTGTGCCTACACCTGTAAACAGGTGGCATGGATAGAAATAAAAGCTGCATTTACAGTAGCGTAACAAGCGCCATCTCCTAAACGCTCACGACGGCAGCTTAAAAGCTTCCCGAAGCTCACCGGAAAGTCTAAACGATCACTACAAAAGAAACACGAAAGAGCAATATCGCTAAGCGCACAGCCCACTGCCTCTATTCTGACTAATTAAGGACGTTAGGTTAGGTTATCTAACGGAGTGGTGACTCCACTTTGTGGATTACGCTTTTTGCGCGCTGTCTATCAATGAATTAAGCAGGGAGAGTTCACAGATAAGGAACTCCTGTTGCTATTACCGCTTTGGCAAATGTCAGGCGTCACATGCGCCGACACAAGGACGCGTGTACGTTTCAGACAACAAGATCGCTTATAAACTCACCCTCCAATGAAGCTGAGGTGAGCGATGGCTAACGACTCCCAAGGCGTACTGTTCGTAAAGGCACGCTCTGCTGCACCGAACAGCGTCGATTCTCCAGCACGCAGCCACACATACAGTAACCGGAACACGAAGGATTTAATGACGCGTGACTCGTCACTTCCGCAGTGTAGCGTGCAGTGGGCCGATCGTCGAAGGCCGCGGTACGAGACTCATTGGCTAACGCGCTCCTCGATGAAAGTGAAGGGAGTAACGTGGGTAAGTGATGAGGGTGAAGGTAACGAGCCATGCACAGCCCAGCTGAAGCGAACCGAGACTATAACGCTAACGTCGCTCACGTTACGTTTCCGTGGATATATTATAGTCGCCGACGATGGCATCGCGGAAACGATGACAGTTTGTGAAATACAAAACGGGGCTAGGTCGGCAACCAATTAGAAACCTCGTTCGCGAGGGTATACACACTCTGACATTTTTTATTATTTTTTTTTTGGCGTGGCATAGTTCACCGAAATTGTTATCACCTGGTTTGAAAACGCGCACGTACGTACATAGATGGGCGATAAGGAAAAAGGAGGAACATTCTGGCAGGCGCCAGCGGATGCGGTGTAACGCCTGTTCGCTGTTCAGGGAGGAGGGGTATAGAAAAATGCGAGGCGGTGAAGGCGTTTAGGAGACGCAGAACGAAGAGCGCTGCAGCTAGGACAACACACAGGCGCTGACTTCCGATTTGTTCTATTTAGAAAAGCAAGATAATTGTTTACTCGTGTATAACATACTGATATCCGAGTAAGCTTAGGATTATAATAGATAATTATTGCGCGAATGAAAGAAAGTGACATCACGCAAGGAATAATAAAGGAAAGACCCGTAGCATTTGCGTAAGTGCAGGCTACCGACAAATTTCATCAAAGTGAAAAAAAAAGCTCCCTTACATACCCGTAATTAAACCAACAGAGCGCCAGCACTCTAGATATGCTTCTATCGGGAGAACTACATAAAGGTGCGCCGATCATTATCGCCACCTGTGAGCAATCGTGCGCAACAAGCAGTTTAGCAGAAGCCGCGAGATAGGCCGCCTACGCTCCTTGCCTTAGCTGACATGCAAAATATCCCCGAGCAGGGCTTCCCACGCACCCAACCTGCCCCAAACGAGATGTTCCGTTCCCGCTGGTACCACTATTTGCTGGGACACGCGTTTTTTGAATGTTTGGGTGTTGCTAGGAACAATAGAGGGGCGACAGGGATGGCGCAATCAGTCCACGTGTTCAACCCTTAATTGCGATTCTAGTCCGAGGTCCGCAATCTTGGTTAGGTCAGAAGGAGGTGTGTGGAAAAGCGCGCTCGCGGGTTTCCAATATCGCCCAATCGAAGGGCGATAACGCAGACATTGCCTGAGCCCTTGATTTCTAGGTTTCCGTGAAATTGACCTGTTCCCACAAGAGGAACGTCTCGTTCGCTTCACGTTCGCTTCCACGTCCAACCGCTAATGAGGTTCAAAGGTCTCCGTTTATGCGTCTAAAAAAAATGTACAGGGTGGCTGCAGAAAGCTGTCTGCATGCAGATGTGCCGGGACACGCAGGATAAGATACTGAGTGCTGGATTAAAAACAAAAAAAGAAGAAGACGCCAGGCGTATATACATAATCCTTCCTGCTAAACCGCTGGCTGATCTCCGCCCAAAGTTTGCCCAGAGGCAGCATTTTTGCATGAATTCTAGTTTAAAAGCTGCGTTCGCGGGCCTCACTTGCCAGTTTAGTCGGGTGTCGTCTACATATATATATATATATATATATATATATATATACGTACATACATACATACATACATACATACATACATACATACATACATACATACATACATACATACATACACTGGTGTTCCATTTACCTTGGACCAAGATTTCAAAAAGACAAAAAATTCCATGAGCTCTAGAAAAGTCGTACCGACTGCATAGTAGCAGCAGCCGTGTGTACTTACAGCCAGTATTTTTTTCATCACAAACTTATCGATTGCTTTTAATTAGCGAACTTTTTCATTATTGCATGAATCGCAAACATGTAATTACAAAGTTGTAGGGCACCTTAACTAACCTCAGAATCTAGCATTCCTTTCGTGCTGAAGTGTGCCTGGTTGTTTTTTTTTCCCAAGAAAAAAAAAAAACAAAAGCCCGCGAAATATGCGAAATATGAAACAGATGGGCGATGGCGCGCCGCTAACTAAAGCGCCTCCTAGCAACATTAGAAAGATATACGGCTGCATTCGTTTATCGCCGCATCGTATAAGGCTTCGTCATGTGGGATAGCTCGAGAGGTTTCGCGACCGAACTAGCGTGGTGAGATAAGCGTCAGCCCCATCTGCGGACGCAAGAATGTTGCGCTCGATGATGAGGCCCTCGGGATAGCTTTAACCTTCGCGTATCATGAAACAAAGCTGAAAAAGAAAATCAGTCAATGTTAAAAAAAAAAGAGAACAGTGCGCAAAAGAGCGCGAAAACAGGAAAATAAAGGCAGCTCTCGGAAGAACAGAAAAGAGGTACTGAAGAGCTTACTTCAATAAAGAATAAATCAAAAGCACGTAAGGCGTCTCAGCCGCCCACAAAGAAGCATGCAAAGGTGCAACTGGTTTTTGCCATTTAGCCTTTCTGCCTCTTGAACTCTGGAAAGGAGGCAAAACAAAGAAGCTTTTTGCCTCGCAGCCAGCCTTGGCAAGCAAACACTCCGTGATGTCAGTCCCTTTGCTCAGTCTTGGCCTAACACGTGACCTCTCGCGTCGAGATCACGGCGCAAGAATAAAGATTTGCCGAGACGTTTGGTTCCCGGTAGTTCTTATTGGGTGCGCGCTTGTTCTGCTACTCTGGCGCGACTCCGCCTGCAGCGTAGAGTTTCTCACTATAACACATTGAGCAAAATCTGGCGCCTCCGTATATGGGAGTTTCCAAAAGGGCGCTGTGCCCTGATGAATGGCGGTGTATGTGTTTGCGAGGCTTGTGTTGGCTGGCGTTGTAAGAGGCTTCGTTTAAAACGTAGATATGGCTACACAAATAATGCGTTCTTAAAATAAAACCTTCATAAAATGTTTCCGTTCCCACATATTACATGTTCCAGTGAAGTTTACTCACTACGACGCATAACCAAGCGAAGAAAAGCAAGAACAGACGACAAACTGTTCCAAAGCGAGAATGAATATCGTCGTCTGTCCTTGAACTTTAGCGGCCCTCTGATACTTTTTACGTTTCATATAATTGTACATGCAATAACAAGTTCTCATAGTTAAACAAAACATGTTTTTGTGTAATAATAAAGCTAAAACAGCTTTTTCATGTCCTGTTTTAGTAGAAAATGAATCACTGTGACAGACGAAACGGTGCTTGCCTGGCTTTCCTAGAACCATGGTAATCCGAAGTCACAATATACCAGCGTTTTCATGCATACCACAGCGCAGCAGCCCCAGATTCCCTTGTAGGTAATGTAGTGAGAAACTCTATGGCCTGCAGAGCGGGAGCACTAAAACCAACCGCGCACTTTGGCGCGACGATCACCTGTTGGGCAGACAGGTTTGGCTTCAACCGCGTTGCACGACGCTTCCCCGTAAGTTTTTCTTTTTTCTCTTCCTTCTTCCACGTTTTAACGTCAGATGAACGGCCATAGTGGCGCCACTCGGATACACAAGCGCCGGATTCTCCTCTAGCGTGTTCAGTGTGGAACTCCTATTCGGCGGCTGTTAGCAGAAAAATACGGAAGTCGGAGTACGGGCGTGTGTTTTTCGCGCCCACTTTATCTCGGCAGAACAAACGCGGCCGTGCCGTGCAGAGTACGTGCCACAAAGGCGTATCAGCAAACGGCCAGCAAACCGAGCTGCCAAGTTTACCAGGCTATCAAAAATAAAAGAAGAGAGAGAGAGAGAGAGAGAGAGAGAGAGAGTGGCCGCCATCCGTTTTGGGTGTACGCCCGAACGCCGCAGGGTATACGCACACGCCCCGCCTGCAGTAAACGAATGCGCCGGCCTGCTCTGTATACATCTCCAAGCGCTCGCAGACATGTTCTTGTACGTTTCGCTTGCTTTTCGGCGTTCGTATTTATAAGTCGCGAAGCACTTCTGGAATGGCCGCGTATTATTTTATTTCTGCGAAGTGACAGAAGTACTGTAAGATTTCGCCACCATATAAACTGGCTTTTCTGACCGCAGCATTGTTCTTCAAGATCCCATATTTTCGTACACTGGTGCTGCTTGTTATTGCGTTTGTTGTTGTTGTTGAGCGCTCTTTGGTCTCGTATTTTATCTTACTCCATTAACATAATTCAGTAGTACCATAGTTTCTTGCTATAATATGTTAAGCTTCTCACGGGCGGACGAATGAGCATTTAATTTGGCAGGTCCATGCAGGAAAGCAGCAAGTTCATTTGAAAAAACCGATGTCCCCCATATATATATATATATATATATATATATATATATATATATATATATATATATATATATATATATCCAATGGCAATGTAAGCATTAAATTCTGGCCTTTTACGTGCCAAAACCTGGATGTAATTATGCGGGAATCGATGGTATTTATTCATTTTGAACACCTGGGGTTGTTTAACGTGCATCATATACGCTCGGTACATGGGCGTTTTTGTATTTCGCCCCCGTCAAAATACCGCCGCCGGGATTCGATCCCGCGACCTCTGGCTCAGCAGCGCAACGCCGAAGCGATTACGACACCGCGACGTGTTACGGCGAGTGGAGTATGGCACTATGTAAGTATAAAAAAAAACGCTTGAGAGAACCATTTTATAACGCTTAACCCACAGAAGTTCATCAATAATTGAAAACGTATAACATACCGGAAAAAAAAATATACTGCGGGTTGCTGAGCTGTGATTCTATACCCGTATTGCAAAGCTGAAGGTTGTCTTGAAAAATACTCCATGTAGTCGGTGTGAGCCGTAGTCACAGGGAGACGAAGCTCCGAACGACTGGCCGATCGACTAGGGCCGGCTTGCACGAACGTTTAATAACGAAAATAATGACGAATTTAAGAACGCGTTCCTGTGTGGACAAGGCGTTGTCTATGGAACATTCAAGAATGCGTTCTTAATTTCTTTATTATTTTCGTCATTGAATGTTCGGACAAGCTGCTCCGGATGGCGGGACGCGTACGCGACGAGAACTAGCTGCTGTCGCAGATAATCAGTTCGGAGTAGGAAGAATTGCTGAACTCTGGTCATTTGATTCTCGCTGCGGCGTCACTGCCTTCATCCCTGCGGGTCCGTGTGCGCCATGGCCATCAGCGCTGCGCATTTGCATGCAGTCCGAGTCACACGAACGAACTAAGAACACACGCAGCGCTTGTCGTCGCAGCCGCCGCTCCGCGATCGCAGTTTCGCCTTCGATAAACGAGAAGGCCATGGCACGCCACGTCCGACACAACGCCGCGTCATCCTTAGGCCTATAGTTCACATACTATCAAACCAGGAGGGCAATGAGAGAGAGAGAGAGAGAGAGAGAGAGAGAGAGAGAGAGAGAGAGATAGATGGGGAGAGTGAAAAAGATAGAGATAGATAGACAGACAGACAGAAAGACAGACAGACAGACAGATAGATAGATAGATAGATAGATAGATAGATAGATAGATAGATAGATAGATAGATAGATAGATAGACAGACAGACAGATAGATAGATAGATAGATAGATAGATAGATAGATAGATAGATGGATAGATAGATAGATAGATAGATAGATAGATAGATAGATAGATAGATAGATAGATAGATAGATAGAGAGAAAGAGAGAGAGAGAGAGAGAGTAAGGGGCATGTGCCTGTTTTTTTCCTCACCCGAAAATTTCCATGTGTCCTAATGCGTTTCTGACACCATTTCTGATCGTTTAGTTGCACAGACAAAAAAGCTCGTGTGTTTCAAATTTATAAACTTGGTCGATTGTCGACAATTTAAAAACACTTTTTAAAAGAAATTAGTGGCCTAATTAGAAAAACGTTTTCTATCCACAGTCTGTCAGTTTGAATCGTCTCTTTTAACTGCAACAAGCCTCGTCAAATTTGTTGTATAGAGGACGCCGAGCAAAACGATGTCGTTGTTTCTATGATATTTAGCAATGAGTTTCTGAGGGAAAGCTTCGGCTTGACGAATGAAGCAATCAAACACGCGAGAAAGCAGGCAAACGAATTAAACAAACAAACTAGGAAAGTAGGAAGGAAGGAAGGGAAGGAAATAAGGAAGCAATCAAGCAAACAATCTATAAATTATTGAAAGACACAGGCAAGGCAGAAGTCGTCTCATTTGCATTTTCCATTACGCGGGTATCGTTCTGCGCTCGCAATAAGCCACTGTCGCAGCATAGCGGGGGGATTCCTGCTTCGTACAGATCGTCGCCGCTTCGACGGGAACGGAGCTGCAGCCAACGTGTGCCCACTGGGAAATCGCGGGGCCTGCCGCGCCGATGGGGAGACGCGCCTAAGCACGAACAACGAGGTACAGCGCGTGGCCAGGCTGGGCTCCGGTTTGAATATCGGAGCGAGGCGTACACCCGCGGATTGCGTTAGTTACAAGGCTGATTGCGACTCCGTGTCGTCTCGGAGAAAGCTATGAACTACGCACACACACACATGCACAAAATGTCAGTCTCGTTCGAATGACGAAGGACAGCGGTAGCTATGTTTAGCGTCGCGCTCTACCTTGTTGGCCAGTGTTCTGTACACCGGGTGGTATGGAACCGAACCAATCAGAGGGGCCCCGGAAGGCCGCTGCTACGGCATCTATGATTGGCTCTGTATAGCGCCTTCGTTACCATATTGGGCAATGTGGCGGAGTTTGACGATGCACAGATTGGCACCCCGCGTTTCATGCAGAGTAGGCAGCGCTGCACGAAGCTACGCAAGTAGTGCGGCTTAGAAGTATCAGTCCGCGCGCTTCGAAAGACTGTTTTTATTTTTTTTATTTGGTGCAATACTGTGGACAATAGTCCAAGCAGAAGAGAGTGCAAACAACAAAAAGAAACATTCATGCTAACAAATCACAAAGTATTACGTAGTAAGGGTGAAGTTTATGGTAATGAATTACACTCTGGTAATTGTGCTCGGGAAGAATTCATATTTATATAAGTTAGTCCTTGCGAATACAGGTTTGATGTGACGACTGTGTCTATGACATGAGGCTTGACCAGTGTAATACGAACGTTCATACACAACGTTTTATACGAAGTAACTCCTTCATATACCCCAACTAACACTTGTGGGCGCGAGTTTATGTCAAGTCACGTATTACTCGTGAATATTCGTGCATATTTGTGCTCCTAGTAAGGCGACGCACTATGCTTTGGTCGCGATGATGACAGCGCAAACTGTGTAGTACAGTTCGCGCTGTCATCATTACTGCTCCGTCACCTTTCCTCTTTTTCAAATAAAAGAGAAGCAGAACAGAGAGAGAGAGAGACAGAGAAAGGCAAAGGAAGGACAGGGAGGTTAATCAGAAATTATCTCCAGTTGGCTACCCTGTACTGGGGGAGTGGCAAGGGGATGCGATAGGTGACAGAGAGAAGGATTTAAAAAAGGAGAAAGAAAGAAGCTACACACACACACATACACACAAACTGCTTCTGTGGGCACTGTCACGCAACCCACAAAGGCGTTCCTAGTGTTATGCAGTGTCACCGTACAATCCTGCGTCACACAGTGAAGTCACAATCTGTCAGAAAGTCCAGCGTCTTTTAAATACCGCATCAGCGTCTTCATAGCCGATCGCGCTGATGTTCGCGTAGGCCAGCTTCCAAGGATCTTGTTTTCTGTCATTGGGCGCTTGTCCAGTTTGTCTAGGGTGGCTGAGAGGACTTCCTTTTGCGGGTTGAAACGAGAGCACTGACAAAGAAGGTGCGCGATTGTTTCACTGCACCCGCAGAAGTCACAAAGTGGGCTGTTGGACATTTCGCTAAGAAAGGAGTACGTATTTGAAAATGCTACTCCAAGCCATAGACGAACTAGAAGGGTGCAGTCGTGTCGTGGAAGCTCGGGCGGAATACGGAGTTGTAAATTAGGGTCCAGGGTATGAAGGTGTGCACTTGTGAAATCGCATGAATTCCACTGAGCTAATGTCAGGTCGTGTGCAAGTATGGCAAGTTTTTTCGCTGCGTCGGCTCTCGAAACAGGAATGGCAACGTAGCTGATTCTGTCATGGGCAGGTCGGGCAGCTTCGTCTGCTCGATCATTACCATGTATGCCACAGTGACTAGGCAACCACTGATATATGATATCGGGGCCTTCGTCAACAATGCGGCGGTGTACTTCTCTGATCTCTGTGACGAGCTGTCCATGTGATCCATGGCGCAGTGCTGAGAGTACACTCTGTAGGGCTGCCTTGGAATCACAGAAGACTGACCATGCATGGGGTGGTTCCTCCTGAATGAAATTAAGAGCCGCACGCAAGGCTACCAGTTCAGCAGCTGTCGTCGATGATGCATGTGAAGTTTTTAGCTGCGTATTGATGGAACATAAATGCATCGCACTATAGAGGGTGCATCATTCTACAGAGCACGCCTGTCGCTGCGCGCCTGTCAATGGTGATGGGCGTACATACATACATACATACATACATACATACATACATACAT
Organism: Dermacentor albipictus; assembly: GCF_038994185.2. Classification (NCBI taxonomy): domain Eukaryota; kingdom Metazoa; phylum Arthropoda; class Arachnida; order Ixodida; family Ixodidae; genus Dermacentor; species Dermacentor albipictus. Next base: position 122,116,663 of record NC_091828.1, read on the forward strand.
ACATACATACATACATACATACATACATACATACATACATACATACATACATACATACATACATACATACATACATACATACATACATACATACATACATACATACATACATACATACATACATACATACATACATACATACATACATACATACATACATACATACGCGTGCGCAGATAATTAATTGCTTAATACATGCATACCCGAATGTGCGGTGGTACGACTTGGACAACCAACGCGACCTTTTTGGCGGACCGGAGAAAGTCTCAATGAGCAAATCTAACATGACCCGCATGTGTTAGTTTCTTTTTCTTTCTTTTTTAAATACCTCATAGTATTTATTTTTTATGTTTAGAATTGTGGTATTTCGGCCATGATTTCGGTATAGTGGCCCTCTTTACTAGTCATAACTACCACATTTTAGCAGCTAATAAGCAAGGGTGATGCAAATCAGTTGTGTGGACACCAACTACGACAACACTGCCACCGTGAGGTCGCGATCATCGCACCATCGACTATGGCATACGTTTATAAATGAACGTGCGAATGTGTGCAGACAGATTTCCTTCGGCCGGTCATGACGGGATTTTAACGGTCGTTCTAGTCAGTGACAGAACTACCCGCTAGGGGGCAGTGTAGACGTCTGACCAGCGCTGATGTCGCCCGAGTCGCTGGTTTTCGTGTCTTTACGTTTCATTCTTTTTTCTCTCGGTGGCCGTCGTACTAAACTGCGCCTTGATTTGTGGTAGCACTAAAACGTCGTCTGCTTTCTCAATGTCGTGTGAAACGTTCGTCTCCTTAGTTTGTCTTGCTTTGCTGCGTTCAACGTGTTTACCTTGGTCGGTGAAATTTGAAGTGTTTTCAGGTCACGCTTTGTCGTGAGCTCTTTCATACTTTGATTGTTCTCTCTCATCTTATCCTTTATCCTTTCTTATCTTAAATTTCTGCGTTTCTATTTTATTCTTCCTGAAGAGTAGACAGGTGTCGTGTCATTTCTGGTGGCAGGTACCAATTTACTTGTTTCATTTTTTTTAATCCTTTATGACAATTGTTCATCCGTCTCCACACAAAAATAACAATTGGTTGGTGAGATTCTGAGTGTTTTGTAGCTACTCATGCGCGTAAGTTATGATGGCAAGTGATAACAGCAGTGGAAAGGGTAAGTGCGCCTTTATTTGCGAAGGGTGTTGACTCTGGGCTTCTAAATGAATGGGGAGATGTACCGCGCCACTAATCTCAGACAAGGGAGCCCAGACGGACCTTCCGGTTGTAAGGTAGGGGTTGCGCCAAACGAAGAACGGTATGGCCGTCCTTACCGGCCGTTTTCATCTTGAGTGCTGACCTCGACTTGAAAGTGTGCGCAATGGCAAATGTAGCGCTGTCCAACTTGGAGAGAAGTTGTACAGATTTATCAGCCGTTCGTCCTACTCCGTGACGTCAAGGTTGAAACACGCTTCTTTCAACGTCGTCTTCTCTCGGAAAATCTGTTTTATGCGGTGCCACAAATAACAGGTACGATGTGGTTATCGGCGCGGGGCCTGTACCGAAGTCTTAAATTGTCGTAGAGTACAGTAATGGCGTTTGCTGGCCGGGCAAGTCTACGCCTGGTGTTGTATGTCCATCAAGGCCTGCGTATAAGCCCTAAATGATAGTAACCAGTGACATCGAAGGCGCGTCGTATGTTACAAGTAAAGGCTGACGGCTAGTTGACATTATCCTGCACAGCTTACAGACGGTTTAGAATATCTCATTCAAAGCACATGGGTACCATAAGCAGAAGGACGTGAACACATTGGTGGGCGTATCACGTAACCTTTTGTACCCAATAGACGATTGCCATCGTCATAGTGATCATCACCATCATATTATTCGTGATTTTCTTCTTGCTCTTCACGACAAAAGCAGTCGAAGTCATCCTTGTCGCCACAATCGTCATGTAGAAGCTGACGGCTCGTCGTCTTGCAGTTTTTGAGCGTGAGCAGTTTTATAAAGCTACGCATCTGTCTGCCTGACGCCAGCGTAGTTTTATACAATAATTACTAGGGGGAAGTGTGACGCTGAGATCGCTCAGCTACCATGGGAATGATGGGAGTTGCATGGATTTGTCTGATCTTCGTGCTCTTGGCTTCAGACGATCTTGTGGCCTTGTTTGCTACGCTTTATTTGCCTTCGTTGTTCTAAATTTCAGAGCCTACTTTTCTAAGTGCGCGAGAATCTGAGAACACGCTTAATCTCTGCTAATTGTGCAGCGGTACAGCCTGCCGATGTGGCTAAATCGAAGCGCTCCAAGCGTGTCAACGCGCTAGCTTGCCTACGAGAAACTAATAAAGGCGTCCTGTGCCACTTGTCGATGCATGCGTTTGAGGCGTAATGGTTTCAATATCAGGCTTCGGTGCTAAAGATTCTTTGTTTGAATCCTGCCGTCGGATAATATTAATAAATTTATTTATTATTTATTACACACTGCATTGTTTCAAAATGATGCGTCTACAAAGTCACAAAGCCGCTTGAAGCCTGAAGGACAAAGTTTAGGCTTATCCGTGTACTAATCTTCATTTACATGCTGGCTGAACCGCCTCTATTGCAGCTTCTGTGCACGCTAGCGCCATAGTTCTCTGCAGTAATTATTGCATGAAACTCTGTGAACGCCAGCATTAAATGCCCGAAATGACTGAACGGTTTTTCTGGCAGCAACTTTGGGTCCATTCGTCTCGTCGTGGCGCCTAATTAATGTGGCGCTCGGCACGGCTATTGACGCGCTCCAGCGAGTATTGCGATAGAGCGCTGTAGCAAAGGCGACGGGGGCTGTGAGGCAAACTACCGCCAGGCGGAGTTATTCTGACCCCCGAGCGGAAGTAAGCTTTTCCCTCGACCCCAACCCCCTTCTTCCTCCTCACGTAATATCTCGTTGTAGCGGTGGGAATGACGGGAAGCGAGCAGAGCATACCCCGATAGGACGACGCAGAGATGCACCACAGGCACTGCGACCAAATCGATATGGCGCACGGATATCTTCCGGAAAGCTTCCTATACACAGAAAAAGGGCCACTTCGACCAAGGCTCGCGGAGTCCTTGAATCGATCATGTTTAGCCGTTCCTGCACCAGAATGGGGGGTGCAGATTGACCAGATTATTTGTGATCTATGTGCCTTCCATCACCTTGAAAATACGCCATTTTCAAAACTTAGCACCTATATTTCATCGCTGCCCAAAATCTACGTTCGTCTGCTTCCGCGGGACCGTCGTATGTTAGTCCTCATCCCAACGCACCGTCTGCCTACCACACCTCTTTCGTTCGTCTGCCCTTCCCTCTGCAAGTTCGTTGGTGCCTGCGTTACGTCGTCTGCTACGTACCCAAAACACAAAATACAAGTCGTGTTTTCTGCTGACCCTTACCGCACAGGCACGCGATAAGCGCGCTTTAATCACCCCACGTCGTTTGCTATACACTATCCAGCCGCGTCGTCTGCCATTCTCCGCTGTACTACGCCGTCTGCTACTCCCCCCCGCCTCGCCCATTCACTTCCTCCATAAGCACATTAACGAATCTCCTCCACAACTTCCCCACGTTACCTCCATCGTCCTCGAAGGGGTCGTCAACTGCATCGCGTTTCGATAGCGAGCACGCTTCCGCGGGGAAACCTATATATGCCTACATCTATCTAGGTATATACACAAACACGACGGTCTAATGAGCGCCCTCTTAACAAGGTCTCTCGTTTCTTTTTCGCCCCCTTAATTAACGTCTTTCCGAGAGTCGACGAATCGTTCATTAGATGCACCGCCGCGTAGCTCGTCGGCAGAGAGCGTCAGGGATCGAAGAGATGAAGATTACGGAGCCAGGCGGGCGGGCGAAAGTGGCTCCCCGTGGAGGTGGGTTCGATATCGAATCACTTCTGGCTCGCTAATTAGAGTATAGCGGTGGCCCGTGGTGGCAATATCTTTCGAGATAATTCATTTTCTCTTTTTTTTTTCAGCGCTTTCGAGCACCTGCCAAAGTTTTCTATGAAAATACGATTGAAGGGAAAAGTGGGATCATTATTCTGTATTTGAGCCCTCGGTGGAAAAATCTAAAAGGATACTTTTACGCGATTATTCCGATATCAACGGCTCTATTTAATCGAAAGCCAGGTGAATTTGTTTTACACAAAATCTAATATTTACATATTAGGCGTCGATATATTTAACAGAACGTTTTTTTTCTCATCTGGGTTTCCAGACTGGCGGGAGAGCGAATTTATTGCGTAGCAGACCCTGGGGCAATGTCAAATGGCACAAAGATATATGATATATGGATGTATATGTACGCTTATGTGAACACAGAATGCAAATAAACCCAGTTTTGATGAGATTATTCAACGCGACTGGGAGTAAGCTCACTATTTTTTTTTTTGTCCCCTTTGCGAGTCGGCGTTCTGATAAATCAATGGCAATATTTCTAGACTCATTTCAACGACCTTTCTTTCTGGGTCTTGTCGGGGGATGCCCCTAAAACGGGTGCAACATAGTTTAATATTATCTCTCTCGCTTTGAATTCTTGTTTTGATACTGGGCATATGTTTGTCTTCCAAGTGAAATATATACTTTCCCATTAACTACTGGTCCTTGTATTTCTGCCTCTCCCTTGATGTTAGTGTGACAGATCCATGCTACTGTAGTGAAATAATTTCTATAAAGATACACTAAGGGGAAGCGCTAAGTGAGTTTTCACTCATGTAGCATTATTTTGAAACAACGTGGCCATTAATTTTGCAATTGGTTGATTATTAGAGGAGAAGATGAAAGTCAAAGTTGGGTAACTTTTTCCTTTTATTTCTCATCATAACTCAAGCACCGGTGCGTCTGTGTGACGTCACAGATGTTAAATTGTTTCCTCATATTGGGTCCGCTGCGGCTCTGTAAATGTGCCCTGGACTGGCGAAGTTCAGTCTTCGACTTCTTTAGAGTACCATAAAGTCCACAGTTGCCGATAATAGGAATTTGAACTAGGCCTGAGCGGATGCCGTGAAACATTCACGGCGTCATGGGTGAGCAGGGGCAAGAACGTCATCGCGGCGTTACCTCCAGTTTCTAGTTTCTGTCTTCTTTCTTTTCTCGCCTTACCAAGCCTATTTTCCGGCTAAGTACATCTTTTTTCTTCTCGGAGCAGAGGTGAGCTCGCTGGCACAAGTTTGTCGATCATCGAGATTTTGTGCCGTGAAAGTCCTGTATTAGTCGAGAAGCGTACACACGTAGTTGCGCCAGACTCCCAGGGAGTAAAAGCAGTAGTCAAAGAAGGCTTCAGTAATCAGCACTTTTTACGTTTCCCCCACACGAATGAATTTAGGCGTTTGGGAGAATACAACCGTCCAGTACTTCACTGCTTATATATATATATATACTTTAAAGCCAACTGTCTGATAGTCCCTTCGCAGCGCTGATCTCCTTTCTCGATGGAGACACGCTCGCTTATAGAGAGAGTCGTGCTATAGAAGATGTCGACACCGAGCCACCGATAATCCATGCCGATTCCCATCTGGGCACGAATACAGATCTTCAGGGGTTGTTCCCCTCACGTTGACGGTTCCGATCGTGAGAGCCGTTGGCAAAGGTGGATTTGTCGAGGAACGCCTAGCGTTCAGATGTGCGCGCGCGATTTCTTAACGCTTCGCTCTTTAGAATGACCTTGAAGTACTGCCAGTGACGACAAAATGTATGTGTACTCGGCTGCCTGTGATATAGTATAGTATAGTATAGTATAGTATAGTATAGTATAGTATAGTATAGTATAGTATAGTATAGTATAGTATAGTATAGTATAGTATGTCGTCGTACACAAGTATATGATTGCTGCCGCCCCGTTTATCGGTTTACAAGTTGCCGTGTTGAGATCGAGGATGCTGTAATTGACGTCTCTTGTCTTGGACATTGGTTGTTAGCAATAACCACCTCGCCGCTGCAAATTGGCTTGAGACGAAGTCGCTCTGCTTACTTCAACTACTATTCGGCAGGACGCGTGAGAAACTCACACGAAATTCACACGAAATACAATCTATACAAAAGAGCAAGAAAATTGGTTGAATTCCTCTCCCGATAACTGCCACGCTGTTCTGTACACACACACACAAAAAAAAAATTGACGCGTTAGACGGTCCCATCACCGACGAATGGCCGTTCTTCTGCAGGTTGGATAATTTTCTCTTTTACAGCGAGACCTGCTCGACCGTACTTTTGGAAACTGTAGTCGCGTTCGCCATACCTTCGGAACGGTTACGAGCGTGCTTTGACCCTGAGAGGGAGAGGGAGATTTGTGGCTATAGGTAAGGTTAGGAAGTTCTGGCGCTGCGCGCTTCTGATTTTGGACGAACTATCCATGTTGAGCGGGCCGCAGACATTACCATGCATTGACAATGCCCTTTTCTCGATAACCTGCATGAATTTTGTTAAGCGATTGGCTGCACCAAAAATAAATCATTCAAGGCGCACAACCTCACTCCGCGTGCTAAGCCGTGCCTTAACACCGTGTTCTTCAAAAGTGGTCGTCATGTTGCAAGTTGTCATTCAAGACTGAACAGCTTGCCACTAGTGACAGTGTCGAAGGTTGGGCGAGTTTTTCTTGGTTCATTCTCAAAATAGCGCGAAAATGCGGGACTTCAAGTGGGGCAAGACAAGACAGCGCTGATAATCAACTTAATTTTCGTGCAGATTTGTTCAAAGTGTTATTGTTGCCCGAGTGTAACTGCTGTGGAGAAGCCCTGGGTTCGCTGCCTACCACGTGGCTTCCCAGTTGTCGCTCATTTGCTTCCGCCTAGTAACGCTAGTTTATTCCTGTCTCGCCAGTCGTACAAGGTTATCTGGAAGCAAGAACTCCCGTTCGCACTGCGAAAGCTGGGTTACGTCTTTATGCCAGGTTTCTTATGTGTAACTTTTGCAGTCGTTGAGAGCTGATGCGGAGGGTGTCATTGAGGGAGAAAAAAAATTGTTGGCGGCAGCAGCAACTTTGCCTTATCCTGCCACATAGGTTTCGAAGCGCCCTGCCTGAGTTACAGGTAGGAACCGGTTAACCATTGCTCCATTAACGTCTTACGCAACCGATGTAGCAGCCTTAGCAGTCCTCGGGCGCTAAGCTCTTATATAAACAGTATTAGCTACGGGAAGTCCACGCAGATAAAACTGTTGCTGCAGGCAGCTTCTAGTTACATATATGTTGCAGGATTGCCACTGGATGAGAAGTTAAGATGTCTTAACCGCTTTCTGCCTATTGAGTTACTTAGGAGATCTTGCATGCGTGGAATACACTTTGGGAGCTGTAAAGCTAGGTGGACTCATACAACAGCTTTTTTTTTCTGCAGTGATGGTTGGTTATGACTTATTATTATTGGTCCCAAGTACATAATTTTGTATTAGCCATTTTGACTATGTTTTTCACAGTGAGAACTGTAGCAGCACATAGCCGTCGGTTGGGTGCTTTTGCATCACGTCTTCACCTCGCGTGCCAAAAAACTCACCTTTCGTACGTGTGTACAAACAAGTCAAAAGCTGCATAGGTCACAGCATTATATCGCAAACTACGGCGCCGCATGGTGTTAGAAAGGCTTAAGATAAAATTACATGGCGGGTACTGTAATTTGCTTTTTGTGCTGATTATACCATAGCCTCAACGCGGGCATACCCACCATGAAATGCGAGCAGCATCTTCTTCCCGACGATGATGCAAAGAAAAAAACTAATGACGAAGTGTTATGTTAGTTCAAATCTACTGAGAACCTCGCTTTCCAGTTTGCTGCTGTCACTGTTCGAATGCAGTTCTATTCTTCATTGAGAGCAGCATTGAGTGGGCTGGTGAGCGAGTTGGTGAGTGAGTGAGTGAGTGAGTGAGTGAGTGAGTGAGTGAGTGAGTGAGTGAGTGAGTGAGTGAGTGAGTGAGTGAGTGAGTGAGTGAGTGAGTGAGTGAGTGAGTGAGTGAGTGAGTGAGTGAGTGAGAGTGAAATATTTCAGTTCAGTTTATTTCCAACAAAATGTTGGGGGTCCTCCAGGCAAAAAGTTGTCATAGACAACTTAAGGGCGCCTGGGGACCATACAGACAGCAGGCAAAGTGATACATTTACTAAACAACAGTTTGAAAGACTTTACATCACAGGGTATTTTCAAATAGTGAAAATAATACACAATCAAGAAAAAAAATTATGAAGGAGTGAAAAAAAATGATTACATAATGAATGAGTGAAAGAATGAATAATCGGCGAACCAACCAATAAATTAGCACACTAATAAATGAGAATGAATGTAACCTTTCAGTGCAGCCCCAAGAGAGCGTGCATGTTTCATTATCCGTCGTCTTCCCATTTATGCAGTTGTCGTTGTTATTTTATTTTTCATGCACTTGTCACTTGCTCCGTGGCCTTTTCTTTCAACTGCGCGGGTTCAATTATTCCCATCGCCTGAGCCGGTATGACAAACCCTTCATTGGAGGAGCGAACATATCAGAAGATTTAATTTCCGCGTGTGTATACTATAGTTATACTTCAGCGAGTGGGCAAATACCGCATATGACAATTGTGCAAGCTTACCTGAGCGGTCATTACTTGCCGCTAGCGCTGCCACAGTTGTAGCCAAAAAAAAAAAAACATCCCACTGCTCGCAGTAACGACCAGCAATAAGGATGCCTTTCCTTTTATTTTTTCTTTTCTTGCGAACGAGTTTTGTTTTTTCTGCATTTCTGTCGCCGACGCAACGAGATTCTGAAATGAGCAAAGATAAATGGAGATAAAAGAAAGAGATGACGAGCTTTCGGCGCTAGCGCTTAAATTTCACGCCAGCTTGCCAACTCCGGGAACGAGAAAATTTTCGAGGCAGGCGCTTTATCGGATTAGAATCTCCTCGACGGACGAATAGTTCAACACTACAGCGCTCTCGACTTTGTCCGCTTAGAGAGAGAGAGAAAAAAAAGAAATAAAAGAAGAAAAACACAAACGCAGAAAAGCTTTTTACGGTTGCCTGTGGCTCTAACGATAATTCAACGTGACGTGAGGGGACGAGATGGGAAAATTCAAACAGCGCCTGCCTGGCCCGAGGCAGCAGTGAAAGTCGCGCTGACCTCAGCGTCCGCTGAAGAAATAATTGTACATTACTCCGTAACATTTGCACTGTTATATGTGCGCTATTCGCGAGTACCAGGATTGGGAGAGTGAATGCGAACAGAGATTAGGGCGGAGGGCGACGTTTCTGTTGCCATGGCAACGTCACAAAGACCAATCGAAAGGCGTTACTTCGCCTACGCCTGCCGCGCGAATTGGACCGAACGTTCCGTGGCCGGTTGGCTGACTTCGTCGCCGGCCTCCGAAGCTTAACGCGGCCGGGAGTCTCGTTTTTGGTTTTTGCTTTACTCACCACACGTCCACGCTTTTGTTTCTTCACGCCGCCACTTCTAAGCCTCTTCGTGTGTCCATTTCTGCGCATTCCTCGCCAGAGCATTTTTACCATAGCCTTCGCATCCAAGCCCTTACCTCTTATAAGACCTTCTAGGAATGTGTCGTCTGCACTAACGCATCCGGTGGAGCGGGCAGATTGGCGCACATTTTGGTCGCTGTCGTCGTCTGCTGTCTGTAATTTGTTCTATTTCTTTTTTCAACCTGGGTGTTCTGCTGCCACCTTCCTGTAGTTGTCGTCCTGTAGGTTGTCGTCGTCTTCTTGCAACGTGATTTTATTTTTCCCGGTCGGCTGCTTTCTTTTAGCCCTCATCGTTGTATGCTAAGACCTTCCGTTGCTGCTCTCATCGTCGTCGTCTGCTTTTCGGGCTACGCGTCTTCTGCTTTGAGTTCACTCTTCTTTTTTTACCTCCCTCTACATCTGTCGACTTAGCTTTCGGTCGTCTGCCGCATCGTCTCGGAAAAGTGAAGGTTGCGGCCTTCCGCCTGCATTGGTAGCCTTTGTTCCTTCGCCAGAAGCATTTGTTTCGTCTGGCCGATTCCTTTTCGTCTGTCCCGCAATCACGTAGTTCGTCCACACTGGTGCGCGCCCACGCACACACTGCAGTTTTTTTTTTACTTTGCTACCGCTGACGATACGCAGCGTTTTCTTATTCGGGAGCTAAGGAAAGAGACGTTACATAGGTGCGCTTACAGGCCTGAAGCTCCGGATATTACCTCCCTGCTGACCCGTGCCGTAACGCGCGTTCGTTTCGGCTTCCTTTATCTTTGGTTCTCTTGCTTTCCTTTAGGTGGGGCGATAAAGGTCTTATTGGGATGCCATTACGATCGTCTGCAACCACGCTACATGTCTTCTGCCAGCGTCTTAACGCGGCCTTATACCGCGCTCTGTATCACGTAGTACCGTGCAGCGATGCGGAGGATAAAGCGAACTTCCGCTGAATGCGTTCTCACCGATTTTCAAAGAAAGACTATGGTACGTGAGACCGGCCTGCGATCACCTAGGGCCCCAGCTACTGTGTCGTCAGCTATCTGTTGCTTGAAATCCTAATTTTACACAGCGATACAGGCAGTATCAGGATGTCATTACGATTGGCAGCGACCACTCCATTCTGTTTCCACCTTTGTATATGCCTATATATGTGTGGCATCTGAAATGACTTTGGCCGTTCTAACTTTGCGCACTGTTGTGTGCAACGACAGGCGACCGCAGCGGAAGCTGTGTCTACAGTGGACTGCCACTTAATGGAGTGATAAAGGTGGTATAGGTGCGCCATTACGATGGTCTATAGCCCACTTCAACCATCTTCTGCTTGCGTTATACGCGGCCCATGTGCGGAAGTCTGGCCCGCTAAATGTACGCAGTATTTTGACAGCGGAAACGTCGCGGCTTCGACTACTTTGGAGTGTCAACTCACGGATGCTGTTGTTATCTGAGGTATTCATCGCTATTCAGTCACTCCGGCTAAGTGCCTGGATAGCGTAGCGCTGGCCAGTAAAGAAACGCTTATTACGAATTACCGCTTTTAACGCATCCGCTTACTTACCTATTGGTGCATGTTCGCGTTTAGCTATCGCGCTGCTGCACGGTACTAGGCCGACACGTTTATTTTTTTATTTTCCGGAGCGCTTTTGCTGGGCCTTTAGAAGCCTCGTATACGTCGTGGGGTATCGCTGCTCCCTTCCGGTTTGTTTCTTCCGCAATATCCCCGTACTTGTCGGGTTGGCTTGTAGGTGATCTCGGCGCGTTGTTTTATTCATGCAGCGATGGTGGGACATGGGAAGCAGCTTGAGCAAGCGGGGAAACATTGCAACGCACTTTGGTCACGAGTGAGGCGGATATAAAAAAAAAATGTGTCATCGCAGTGATGCATTCAGTTGAGGCAGTTGCGAAGAAACGGACACGGAAGTATTTTCGGAGCTTTCTTCGTTTTGCCTGCTTTGGATAAACATTTATTTTCCTCAACATCCATCATCATCACCACCACCATAATAATAATAATAATAATAATAATAATAATAATAATAATAATAATAATAATAATAATAATAATAATAATAATAATAATAATAATAATAATCGCAATAGCTTTTCTACCTTCTAGTGTTCTTGTTATAAATGGCGTCGAATAAATTGAAATTGATTAAGGGTGGTTTCTTGTTTAAAATATCTCAAAACCACGAAACATATTGTAACTGCCGTTTCGAAGAATCTGCTTAGTGTATCACTGCTGGCCTCAAATTAGCGATCGATAGAAGAGACCCGTCGAATGCCGAATTTCGGTTGACGTTATAGAGATCATAGCGAACACAAGAGTGATGATATCTAGGGTTGTTGTCAATCGAAAGAAACACACACGCGCGCACACACACACACGCACACGCACACACACAGGCACACACAGGCAGACACACAACCCCCCCCCCACACACACACACAAACACACACACACGCACGCACATACACGAAAAGCGGACACGGCACGTCCCATCTTCGAGATAGCTCCGTGACGGTTAAAGAGGTAAATTGCGGGCGCAGGGAATGCATAAAAAAGAGCGTTCGTTCTGTAATTATGCAGTGAAATGCCCTCTACACCGAACACCTCTATACCGAAATCACCCGCACACCGAAGAATTAACTAGGTCCCAGCCGAATTCTCATCTTTCTCATGTACGGTGAGTGCCTCTACGACAAAGACCACTACAACGAATTTGCCTGTACAACGAAGAAATGCAGGCCTCCACTATATGGCTGAATCGTTGCCTCACAATGAACGCGAAGTGACAGCGCCCCGCCGCGGGCCTTCATAGACGCCGCTGAGCTGGGCTCTGCGATCCACGGCAGCGCCGTGGATGGATGGATACAAGTTTCTTGTACGTCCGGCAAGGTTTACCGCAACCCGGGCTCAGGCCTCTAACGGGGGAACGTCAGGGCCCTGCCTCAACGCCGCCTCACGGGCTTGCTGGACTGCCCACGTCTGGATTCCGAGGTCTGAGCTGCGCAGAGTGGCGGCCCACCTCAACGACAGGGTCTCCGGAGCAACTGCCACTCTTCCTATAACTACATTGCACTCCCACAGCATGTGTTTGAGTGTTGCTGGTCCTTCCTGGCACATTTTGCACGTCTCGTCCTGATGCTTATCTGGGAAGATACGTTTCAGACGGAATGGATTAGGGAAGGTGTTCGTCTGGAGCTGTCTCCAGGCGACGGCCTGCCTCCTGTTCAATTTGGGACTCGGCGGTGGGTACATCCTTCTTCGACAGCGCCAGCGTCGCACTTTTGAAAAGCTTGCCGATGTCCTGCTGCATTGCTCCGAGAATCGCTTGACACGCACGGTGCTTGCTTGTAACACCGCTGCGGGTGCGATGGCTGACCAAAACGTCGGAATTGATGACGCCGCAATAAAAACGGTTGCAGTCGCGCGTTGCACCAGGTGAAGCGTGCACACACACACGAAAAAAATAGTGAGCTATTTCACTAAGCTTCCTGAATACATGTTAAATAAACATTGCCTCTTGTTGAGATCGCTTAGAGTGCTCTACAGGGAGCGCTGCGGTTCGCGGTATTTTTAGCGAAGTTACCTGTATAACGAAGAATTTCGGAGGTCGCAAGCACTTTGCTGAACATGCTTCTGACTGTATTTCTTTTTTTTCTTTTGTGGCTCTCAAACTGGTGGTAGGTGTCTGTCGTGAAACTGACTTATATTAAGTCATTATAAGTCATTATATTAAGTTATTATATTAAGGTGGCGTCTCATTGGCAGGGCCGCACGTTTCAAGTCCGCACTCACAATAGTGCAGTTACAGTTGTATTTTAGTGAATACAACTTTTTCATCGTTGGCTTTTTCTGGCTTTGAGAGTAGCCCCCTTCTTGTTTTTTTTTTGCTTAGAAACATATTTAGATGCTTCAACTAAACCGCGGCCAAGTCCCTGATCGTTACTAGCAAACGCTCAGCTTTTTATTCCGCACTGTCAAACGACCTTGATTTACTGTACGGTGCCAATATGCCGGTTCCTTGGAGCGTCACCGTCTTTGTAAGGCTAGCTGCTAAACCGCTAAAAACGAAAGTTAAATTGCCGTTACGGGCAGAGTCATTATTTCCGCTTCTGTCCCTATTTGACATTTGCAAACAGAGGCAACACGTTAAGTTTCCGCTCCGAACCTTGCTAATGCGATTAGTTCGATTGTGTACTAAACAGCTCCATTTTGTTCGCGCAAGTAAATACCGTGCGTTAAAAGAAAATTTCCCAAGACTGCTTCGTGTTATTTGCTTTTGTATATAGTTTGCCACCTAACTACTCGCGGAAGTCGTCTTTAAGATGCAGGAGAACGGCGAATCAAGCTTCAAGTTTTGTTTGTCTGTCTTCTATTCCTTTTTATTTAATGACAACAACAAAACAAATTGCCGCTGGAGGCACGAAGGTGATTTAAATTGCTAAACTAAGGGTTGTCGTTATAAAGTTATTATGTTTCTTTCTTCTCGCCCTTTGCGGCCCGCGAGAGACGATAAATTAACCGTTTCCCCATGCCTTGATTTCGTTTCAAAAGGGCGTCCCGCTTTGTGCTCGACTTCTGCAACCTGCACGCACGACGATTTCGTTTTCCGGTATTTTTTACCCGCACAGTACCCCGGATTAAAACGGTGCATCGTTGCGGCACCTACGAAACTGTCATAACCAAACTATAGAACAGTGACCGTATGCCGGTGACCATATGCCAGTGACCATATGCCGGTCGTATGTGGTTTTCCGCGTTGTGCGCGCATGCGCGTGAGAAGCATCGTCTGCTGTGAAGAACAGCTTTAAAACAGACGATATTGAAGAAGGAGTCTGAGTAATGCCGATATATTCATTTCTAAGCAGGCGATGGCGCGCAGCGTTTTTCTCTTCGGTATTCGACTGGTGTAAGCAGACGACATTGTAAAGCTCATACGGTATAGAGTGTCAGTATTCTTGTTTTACGAGTTTTCGAACGACGATGTTGCAGAAGCAGACTTGCGATTTCGAAGCGTTGCTTCTTAAGCAGACTACACTTCAACGCGTTTTTTTTGTATTTTCGAGATGGGTTAGCAGACGACATAGTAACGTCCATGTAGTGGTGTGTCATTACCAGTGTGCTTGTTTGTTGTTTTACTACGCGAGTGGGTCGCGCCCACTCGCGTAGGCCTAAGCTGTAACATTCACATTGACAGTGTAGAAAGACGGGCAAACGCTTGGTACTATAGCTTGGGGCGCATTGCAGTGGCCTGCTCGCAGCGTCCCAGGCGCGCTGCACGCATCTAGAGGCAGAATCACGCCGTTCCTTTCGCAATCGTTTTAAACGGGACCCTTTCGGCAATGGCGCGAACCGACCTGGAAGCCGTTAGTTGTTTTCATTTTCAGCCTTTTTGTGCCTGTATTTCTGATTTATTTCCAGCAGGAAATTACGAAAGCACCGCGTGGTTCTGGAAACATAATCGCGGGGCCGCGTTCTCTCGCTCGGATGGCTTTGCGTGATGCGTATGGTTTTTTTTGTTTCTTTATTTATTGTTGTTGCTTCGGCCACATATTCCGCGATATATCCTCAGGGCTTCTGGTAACAGTAAAACAACAGTCATGTCCGGCAATTCTTATCCTATTGGAGAGAAAAAGAAGAAAGAAAAAAAAAAGACGAAGTAATTTATGGGTTTTTGATGTTGTTGTCTTATCGCAATTGGTTTTTGTTTCACCGTTTCCTGTGAGACTCGCGTATCTGTAACTTGCACGGCAGGCAGTTTGGTTATCCTGACTTTCTGGGCACTGGACAGTTTTTTGCGATAGCACTGCAGCGATGGTGGGTGGCACAAGACCATGAAGAAGACGATGGACGATGACTGCGTTCTGTAACTTTTCGGTCTAATCAATTTACTTCAGTGTGCTAAAGGCACGACTATTGTTGACTGTTGACTCTTTCTTTCAATAGACGTTAAATAGAGTAACTATTGCTGAACGCTGTACGTGACTTATTCAGGGACATGGACAGGCTAAGGTTAAGAAAATTAAAAGGTTAAAACGTTAAGAAAGATACCAAGAAAAGACTTGGCCTAAAGAAGGAGCCGAATGACTGAACATGGGATTTGGAGTCTCTTGAGCTCACGCAATAGGTAACACATTCATGATTATTTGACCGAAAGGAAATAAATCACCGCCATGTAAATCACCGCAGTTCACGGCTTCGCATTCGTCGGAGCAGTCTTATTTAGCTTCCGTCCCCCAAGAAGAACTACCCACTGTGTTAGATATCACGTGAGTGTTGCCTTTGTGCCTCTGTCGTTGTAGTCATGCCTCGTTAGCGTAGTTGCCACCGCAGTGGTCGTTGTCACACCACCGTCATACGGGGTGACAACGTGTAGGTTTCTTTCAAACGTGTCATAGCTAGCATATCAATGGCGTTGCTCTGAATTCAGGTTCCAAAAGAGGCAGACGTACAAACACAGACGAAGTAGCAACGAAC
The DNA here is from genome assembly GCF_038994185.2 of Dermacentor albipictus. Taxonomy (NCBI): domain Eukaryota; kingdom Metazoa; phylum Arthropoda; class Arachnida; order Ixodida; family Ixodidae; genus Dermacentor; species Dermacentor albipictus. Next base: position 122,132,543 of record NC_091828.1, read on the forward strand.
AGGGTCCCAGAAACGCAGAAACGCCGATTATCTCATGTTGAGAGGACTATGTTTTCCTGTTTGTTCGTAGTAGTGTCGATGTTTGCATGTCTGCGTTTGAGTAGCATGAATGTCTACCAGTTTGCTCAGGTCTCAGCAGTTTTACACTCTAAAGAAATGAAAATATACACACACTTTGGCGTGCATCTTGTTGCCAAATGATAATCCCCATCATGGTTTGCTTGAGTTTTATTTTTTTTAAGGTATGCGTTTGATAATTTTCTTTAAAAAATGCTCTCTAACGCTCATAACGCATATGTCCTGGAATACCATGCGGGCAGCGTTAAATAATAAAAAAATACACGAAATATAAATGAAGAATATTGTTTGCGGAGCAGACAGGTCGAAAGGGTGTAAGCTTTTTATAGAGCGTAAGTCGTTCTGGATGTAGTTATCGTAAAAGGCGCTGGAAGAGGTGTAGGAAGTAGAAATTGTACTGCGTATTACACCGACTATACATCATTTATAGCGTTTATTCAATCAATCAATCAATCAATCAATCAATCAATCAATCAATCAATCAATCAATCAATCAATCAATCAATCAATCAATCAATCAATCAATCAATCAATCAATCAATCAATCAATCAATCAATCAATCAATCACCTCTCTACGCATAGTCTACTGTTTGTGAAACAGGTTCTCTCTAGAATGAAGGGAACACTGTGACTACGTTTCAATAGTTGTTCTATAGTTTCAATAGTTGTGCACTCGTTGTAACTGTAGGAAAGTAATCAGGGAGTGCAAGAGCCTTTAAAGATGGAGTCGAACATGGGGCAAGCTGTCACCACCCTCGCAAAAGGAGTCACCGACAAGCCTTTTTTTCCGAGAGTTGTGTACAACAATCGTCGAGTTCATTACTCCACCGAACGACCCTGTTATGTTCTAATAAACTGCTCGGTGTCCGGTACAGCTCCACCCTCCCCCGTGTACTCACACAGAAAGCGAGAATGTCCCTATTAAACCTTACACTAAGCGTAACGAACGGAAACGTAGCAATTGTAAGCTGGCCGGGAAGCCCTCTCGAGGATCATGTCCGTCCCGCTTGAGGTTTCTCTCGAGATTAGGCGCTTCCGATGAGACCATGGAAATGTGAGCCACAACGAGTCTCCTATGTCCCATTTGCCTTACGCAGTGCCTGGAGCACAGTCATCCCGGTGGATCCTTACGGTTTCCTTTTCAATCAGCGGGATTGAGCCAATGGCCAGTGACAGGGATCGCGTTTCTCCGAACGGGCGTGTTTTCTTTTCCTGCGAACACATTTCTCTTCTCATTTCTCTCCCCCTCTGTTCATTCTATTACTTTACGTGTCTCTACCGTTCTTAGATGTTGCGTCGTTTCTTCCTCTTCTTCTTAATTGGTATCATAACGTTACAACTTCGACAGTTTCGGGCTTCTTTGTAAAGCGTGCTTCTCCTTTAAGTAACAATAAGTGTGGGTATGCGCGCTTCTCAGGTCACAAATACAATCGGACGCGCGAACACTAAAGTATTGATTTATTTAACATTCCCAACCACATAGCCAGTGGCGCTCCTCCCAGTGACACAATTTGTCTACTGGGTCAGACAACAACCAGCAGCACATTCCCAAGGTCCACGATGTCTACTCGGCAAGACAGCATCCAGCACATACCTGGTGGCCCAAGCTAGCAGACAGCTTTGGTCAATGGGAAGAGTGGCATAAAGAAGATAGATAGATAGATAGATAGATAGATAGATAGATAGATAGATAGATAGATAGATAGATAGATAGATAGATAGATAGATAGATAGATAGATAGATAGATAGATAGATAGATAGATAGATAGATAGATATAAAGCTATTAGATAGACAGATAGACGGAAATCACTAGGACACAATCGAAAAAGTATGTTTTTTTTTATTCCAGTACTAATTGTAACTCAGCGCTGTGTGTTTCGACTGCTGTAGCCCAGTGGCTTGGCATTGCGCTGCTGGGCTCGAAGACGTGGGTTCAATCTGAATTGCGTCGGACGCATTTCAGTGGGAGTGAAATGCATAAAAAAAACGACAACCGAGAAACAAACGCAAAAAACAGAAAAAAAACAGATATCGCTTGTGTACTTATTTTGGTGCACGTTAAAGAACCCAAGCTGGTCGAAATTGATGCGGCGACCACCCACTACGGTGCGCCTCATAAGCAGATCGCGATTATGAATTGCAAAACTCTAGGATTCATCTTTAGCGTTACATGGGCTTGCGTATCTTCCTTTGTCAGCAAATAACGACCATTACATATGAATTTTCTATTGCTCACATTTGTGTCATTGCCCGCCTTTTCTTTTTTTGTGATTATGCATACAGGGTCCTGAATATTTCGCCGCGCCTCTTCGAAAAAAAGATTTCGCGCTCACCGCTGAACTGTTCTTGCCCAAATTTTGCAGAAATATCGCATTTTGGAGTCCATGTTCGTTAGCTCAACACTCGGTAGAGTTAATTACCTCTATTTAAAGAAAGAATTGAAAATTTGACCTTCGCCTATGGGGATGCGAGCTACTGCCGCGACAGCGCAAGCATAAACCTGTGTCGCCATCTGCCGGTAGTTGCAGAAAGCAGTGTTTCAGGCAGAGAAGTCGCGTGTTGCCCGCTCCTGGAACGTACGACTGGCCTCACTGAAACGCTGCTTTCTGCAGATGGCGACAGGCGGCGACACAAGTTTATGCTTGCCACTCGCGGCAGCAGCTCGCCTCCCTATAGGCGAAGGTCAAATTTGCAATTGTTTCTTGAAATACAGGCAATTAACTCTGCCGAGCGTTGTACCAAACGACATAGACTCCGATATACAATCTTTCTGCGAAACTTGAGCAAGAACAGCGCAGCGGTGAGTGCAAATTTTTTTTAGAACATGCACAGCGAAATATTCAGGTCCCTGTATGACGCGCGAAGGGTTTCAGGCAAGGTTACGGCGACCGATGGAGACACAACGTATAATTCGATATTTGCAAGTAAAACAAATTATTCGTTTTATTGAGAGTCTTTGAACCGAAACATGGAAAACGGCTTCTTGCGTTTCGTATCATTTACCTTTTTGTATTGGTGTACTGAGATACTTGTTTTTAAAAATAAGGAACGGCTGCAGGGCGGTAATAGCGCCACACTTATGCGCGCGTACTCGCTTGTGGAAGTTTGTCGTCGTTTCGGGAATGAACATTCAGCGCGCGATGATTAACCCCCAGTAATTTGCATATCTCCGCTCTTTATTCTGAGCAGATTCCGCGAACGTCGTGCTGATAGTGCGTGTCGTTTAATTTAGAGCCATGAGCTGAACGTGCGGCATTCCGTTAGCGAATCAGTGGGACGGCCGCGCTTTCGGAAATGGGAAATCGTCGCCGTGTGCAGTTTGTTCTTGAACTTACTGCGGCGAAAGGCACGGCCACGGCAGCCTTTGCGGGGTCCTAATTACCGCCTGATCAAACAGTTTTCATTAGCAAAGCGGATATGGGGCAGTCTCCACAGACGTTCAGCGCACCTGCTCAAGTCAAGCTTATGGAGTCCGCAGTCTATATATATTAGAAAAGCGTCTTCTTGATGCCAGACGTTCCTCATGAGAAACGTATTAGGCGGAGGTCGCAAGAACCTAAGAAGCGAATATAAGAAGCTAACGATAAAGTCGTCGTATTCTAAGTGACAACGAAACGAGCAGTATTCCGAGGCGAAGCTTTCCTTGTGAACTTTCTCGGATTTGCCTGACTTTGACTGCTGCCGTTGTCTTGCTCAATCGCTCACACTAAAAAAAGAATGCGCGATGAAGGAACCGACCCTCTGAATTCGAACACATCAACCCGGTGCCCTAACCACTCAGCCGCAAATCGCACTTTTTTCTTTCTTCATTGAATGGGAATATTGTAAGTAGTGTCGAGCGAACGCTGTTCGCACTGCATTTGGACACGCGCATATTTATCTCGTTCCGAAGCCAGCCAGCTATTCGAAAACACTTGGCGCGTGCGTCCCGTGCCACCTTCTCGTCTTCACGGTTTGTTGCGTTGTGCCTGACCCCACCATCCATATGGTGTTGGGCCACATTCCCCTATGACGAGAGTGCTAGTAGGCTGCTGCTGGACCGCTGCCCGCAAGCACCGGCGGGGCAGGTATTCCTCCATAGCCTGCGGAGTCTACGGGGCCCATGAAACATCGGAGCACCTCCTGTGTTCAACTCCCCAACACGCGCAGCGCAACTCGCAAAAACTCGCTGCTACTCTCCGTCAGCAGGGCCTCCCTGCCTCCGCCATCGCGAACCTGATTCATTTTTTTCCACCTGCCGCCGAAGCCTATCTTCCAGGCAGTCCTATACTTTCTGGAGGACATCTCGCTGTCCAGCAGACTCTACGGCACTGCTTCTGCCCACTGTTAGCTCCCGTTATGGGACGCCACCCTTCCCTTTCTTTCTGTTCCGTCTTTCATTCTTCGATCCTTTTCCTTCTCTCTCCCCACAGACACTGAGCCGATCTCCCATTAGGGCTGCAAAAGTATGCGTTTCTTCGCTTGCACGAAGGGGAGGAAGACGACGAGTGGCCGAACGTTGCTCGTGTCTCTCTTCCGCCATCTTGGCTTCCCTACGCTGTAATGCTTTATGCGCCTGAAGACGCGGGCAAAGAAAGGGAAGCGTGCGGGACACACCCCCTTTCTTTGTCCGCGTACTAATTCTAACGCAACAAAAAAAATAATTTTGCAATGCATAACCAACTCACCAGAATCACCAGTTTGACTTTACTGTAAACCGTGCTTGTATGTAAATATTCTGTTACAACATTGCACCCATTTGTCGTCTCGTGAAGGTACACGCGTTCGTTTCAAATGAATTCTACAATCAGCCAGTTGCGTATCCTCGAAAATCGCGCAGTGATCGGCAACCACCAAAACCAGACGACAAGAGAGATGATTAAGGCTTCAGGAACTAATCGTCTGCGAATCCAATGGCTCACTGATGCATCCAGACAGCGTTTATGTAAAAAAGAGTTAGCCTATCTGTCGTAAAGTTTGCGGTCGTCACTGGCTTGTCTCAGCCCATCTTGTTGGGCTATTATGTCTTTTGTTCTCCCCCCGTTCCTCCACCGTTTTGGCCACTGTCTAACCAACGCAAGCGCCCACTCCTTTACTTCTCCTTCTCATCATCTTCATCATGCATCCTACTACTTTCACTCCCTTTCCCTCTTCCCACTGCAGGGTGGTAGACTAGGGCGCACCAGCTCAGGTCCACCTCTCTGTCTTTCCTGACAATAAAGTCTCTCTCTCTCTCTCCTGACTATTCCTATGCGTGCCGTCGTCAGTTACAATCGGCTTCCTTGTTTAAGTGTCTCTTTTTTTTTCTTGCCACTAACCGGAAGTACGTCATATCTTATCCGAATATAAACTTCATTCTGCTGATCAACAAAGTTTAGTCGGAGGTTTGCACTTGTGTCTGTGTCGTCACGTGTTGTTCTCTCCTGTTGCCTGCGCAGAACCTGTCGTCATGTGAGTTAGTACTCGTCTTCTGGTCTTGTTAGTTTTTGAACTTCGTAACATACCAGTCACATAGTGTTCTGCCGTACGGTTATATACTTTTCACGGTGTATTGTATAGTTTCGTTATCTTTCTTCTTGTTTTTTTTGCTGCTTTTCATTCTAATAATTTTGGTATAGCCGGACCTGCCTGTGGTCAAACTTCCGATTCTTTTCGCATATAATAAAGGAGAAATAAGCAACAATGAGAGAATTGCAAAGCGACTATGCTCTTGAGGGGGGGGGGGGGGGGAGGGCTACCTGCGAGTCCTAGGAGAACATCGTCACGTCGTGTTTATGTTGCAAAACAAGGCAGTGCCAAAACTCATGAGTCACCAATCTAACAGTTTATTCGTTGAACGCGTGCTCACACAGAATAAAAGTGACACTCAAAGCACAGTCATAGCGGCAAGCACACTTCGCCGGTTGTCGCGATCTCATCTTTAGGCTAAGTCCGTCGTCTATTCATGCGCGACTCACAGCGCATCCCAGCGTATTTGCTGCTGCTTGCGCACTTTCCAGAATGTACACCAGTGCTCGCCTTGCGCACTCAGTCTGGTCAGACAAGATTCTTTCGCTGTAGAATCGGTGACAACATTCAGGAAAGTTCCGATACATGAAGGCGCGTCTTGCTTGCGCCGAGCCGAAATAGTGTATATGAGTGGTAAAATGGAAACCATGAGTCACGTGACAAAGAGCTCCAACATCATGTAAAAAGTTACAAGTTGTGCTATAGACGCAAGGCTCGGATCGATTTGAGGAGAAAAGAAAGACAGACAGACAGACAGACAGACAGACAGACAGACAGACAGACAGACAGACAGACAGACAGACAGACAGACAGACAGACAGACAGACAGACAGACAGACAGACAGACAGACAGACAGACAGACAGACAGACAGACAGACAGACAGACAGACAGACAGACAGACAGACAGACAGACAGACAGACAGACAGACAGACAGACAGACAGACAGACAGACAGACAGACAGACAGACAGACAGACAGACAGACAGACAGACAGACAGACAGACAGACAGACAGACAGACAGACAGACAGACAGACAGACAGACAGACAGACAGACAGACAGACAGACAGACAGACAGACAGACAGACAGACAGACAGACAGACAGACAGACAGACAGACAGACAGACAGACAGACAGACAGACAGACAGACAGACAGACAGACAGACAGACAGACAGACAGACAGACAGACAGACAGACAGACAGACAGACAGACAGACAGACAGACAGACAGACAGACAGACAGACAGACAGACAGACAGACAGACAGACAGACAGACAGACAGACAGACAGACAGACAGACAGACAGACAGACAGACAGACAGACAGACAGACAGACAGACAGACAGACAGACAGACAGACAGACAGACAGACAGACAGACAGACAGACAGACAGACAGACAGACAGACAGACAGACAGACAGACAGACAGACAGACAGACAGACAGACAGACAGACAGACAGACAGACAGACAGACAGACAGACAGACAGACAGACAGACAGACAGACAGACAGACAGACAGACAGACAGACAGACAGACAGACAGACAGACAGACAGACAGACAGACAGACAGACAGACAGACAGACAGACAGACAGACAGACAGACAGACAGACAGACAGACAGACAGACAGACAGACAGACAGACAGACAGACAGACAGACAGACAGACAGACAGACAGACAGACAGACAGACAGACAGACAGACAGACAGACAGACAGACAGACAGACAGACAGACAGACAGACAGACAGACAGACAGACAGACAGACAGACAGACAGACAGACAGACAGACAGACAGACAGACAGACGGACGGACGGACGGACGGACGGACGGACGGACGGACGGACGGACGGACGGACGGACGGACGGACGGACGGACGGACGGACGGACGGACGGACGGACGGACAAACAGACGGACAAACAGACGGACAAACAGACGGACAAACAGACAGACAAGCAGACAGACAAACAGACAGACAAACAGACAGACATACAGACAGACAAACAGACGGACACGGATGGACGGACACGGATGGACGGACACGGACGGACAAACAGACAGACAGACGGACGGACGGACAGACACAGACAGACGGACGGATATTGTACTGAGTGGACTAAGAACAAACAAAAGTAATGTATGTTTTCTGAAACTGTCTGCAGTTTTTAAAAGCCGCTAAGCTTTTAAAGGAAAAGGAAAAGCAACAGAGCCTCGAACGCTCTCATGATTTGTGATGAATGGAGCGGTAAGGAGCTTAAAAGCTTTTCTCAAAGAAAGCGAGAACGATATATCTTGAACGCCAATTACGCGCGCAAGTGCCGTTTTTCGTACCTTTTTACAACCAATGATTTGAGAGGAATGCATTAGAAAAATAAAAGAAAAGGAACGTTTGCAATGCTCACGAAGGGGGGCAAAAAAAAAGAAAGGAAACGACAAAGAACCGCCGTGCAACGCATTCGAAAGCATTTTACCGCGAGAATTCTAAATCTACATGGCTGAGATTGTATTGACACATTCGGTCTCTTTTCTACCTTGTGTTTCACTTTCTTAGTTTCCTTATTGACATAAGGGGAAGTTTTAGCTCGGGGCTAACTACGATTTCCCTATTCTACGGCTCTCGTTAGAGAACCGCTGAACCGATTTGAATGAAATTTGCTGCATGTTTGCAGCAAATTATACGTTTGCATAAGCGTGATATTAATTTATTTGCTGAAATTCTTATAAATAAATCGCTGCAAATCCGGAAGTGCAACACAAATTACTAATCAGTCTAAAAATCTTTTTACAGAATGTTTACTCACCAGTAACTATGCACCAAAAGCAGATATTGTCAATCTGTAAACTGTACCTGTTACAGTATTTTAAGGAGATCAGAGTGATATATTGCCGCAAGAACGAGCATATAATGCGGGTTCACATATGCAGTCGAAGCTCGTTATAACAAAATGGGATATAAAGAACTAATGGATGTAACGAAGCAAGTTAGATTCACCTCGAAATCCGCATAGAGAGTCACAGCGCAGTGCATGAAGTAATGAATATAGTCAAGTAAATACTTAACGAATTCTAGTTTCCCCTTCAACTTCGTTATAACGAGGTTTTATTTTAATTCGGGATGATACTTGGGGCTGCAAGAATTGACAAAAAATGCGTTAATTCATGTATAACACACTTGAGAAAATCTTAAAGGGAAAGTAAACTACAACGTGAACGAAACACGTAAGACAAAAGAAACAACGACACCGGAACTGAAAGCTCCCGTTGAAAGCATTTCCTTTGATGACAATTTGCACTTGACTTCGTAGTCGTCCTATTCGGTTTCACTGTCGGAAAGAGAGTTCCTTGTCAGAGATGTCCCTCGCGCAGAAACTAATCTAGGCTGCCATCGATCTCGTTCGAAATATCGCGCTTAGTGAAAGTGCGAACGCAAAAAGGACATCCTCCAGTTATCGCCAACCGCGAAAGCTGGCCTCGTGAAAGGGACACTGAAGGAAAATATTGATTAGAGCTAGATGAAAAGAGTATTCGTCTTGAAGAACGAATTCGACATTCGTAGCGAGAGCATGTACTTTTGTAAGCGACAAAAATAAACAACACGGGGAAGTTATAGTGGCGCCACCTGTTGTGAGCTACGCAGGAAGTTCGGCCAAGAAAAGGTATAACTCCGCGGCCTCAGTCTATGCTTCGCTGAGCGTTCCGTCCAGGCTTGGCTGAGCGCCAACAGCGTTCGCTCGCGCGAGCTTGTACGTGAGGCTCCTGGTGACGGGTTGCAAGGGAAAAGCCCGAAAAGAACAGAAAAAAACATAAAAATGATCCAAAGCAACGCATTAGGTGACGTTCTATTGTCACCAAGAATGTGCATTGTGTATATCGCTGTATGTGTGTATCAGGCACGTACCCAGGATTTTTTTTCGGGGGGGGCCCACCACCTCCATCATCATCATCATCATCATCATCATCACCATCATCATGTTTTATGTCCACTGCAGGACGAAGGCCTCTCCCTGCTATATCCAATTGCCCCTGTCCTGCGCCAACAGATTCCAACTAGCGCCCGCGAATTTCCTAATTTCATCGCTCCACTAGTGTTTTGTCGTCCTCGATTGCGTTTTCCTTCTCTTGGTACCCATTCTGTAACCCTAATGGTCCAACGGTTATCTAACTGGCGCATTACTTGACCTGCCCAGCTACATTTTTTCCGCTTGATGTCAATTAGAATATCGTCTATACCCGTTCGCTCTCTGATCCAAACCGCTCTCTTTCTCTCTCTTAACGTTATGCCTAGCAATCTTCGTTCGATCGCTCTTTGCGCGGTCCTTAACTTGCTCTCAAGTCTCTGTCCCATATGTCAGCACTGGCAAAATGCACTGATTGCACACCTTACTTTTCAATAATAATGGTAAGCTTCCAGTCAGAAGCTGGTAAGGTCTGCCGTATGCGATCCAACCTATTTTTATTCTTCGGTGAATTTCCTTCTCATGATCAGGGTTCCCTGTAATTAATTGACCTAGGTAAACGTACTCCTTCACAGTCTCTAGTGGCCGACTGGCGATCCTGATCTCTTGTTCCTTTGCCCGGCTATTTATCATTATCTTCATCTTCTGCATAATAATATCCAACCCCACTCTTACACTTTCACTGTTAAGGTCGCCAATCATTTGTTGTAACTCTCCTGCATTGTTGTTGAATAGAACAATGTCATCGGCAAACCGAAGGTTGCTGAGATATTTGCCGTCGATCTTTACTCCTAAGCTTTCCCAGTTTAATACCTTGAATTCTTCTAAGCACGCAGTGAATAGCTTTGGAGAAGTTGTGTGTCCCTGTCTGACCCATTTCCTTATAGGTATCTCCCTGTTTTTCTTGTGTAGAATTAAGGTAGCTGTAGAACCTCTGTATATATTCTTACGCGAAGGACGAGCCAGTAAGACGAGAAACTATTTACAGATTATATTTACAACAACGGTTGCAGCGCTGACCGGTTAGATTCACAGCGCGAGCCCAGTTCGTTCTTCCTCCTCTTTTCTGGAGTGATGGCGCCCACGCACCTCGTTCAAACAAACAAATACCACACGCATGTAGCTATATTTTTCAAGCTTTTTACGTAAGCGTTCTGTAGTCCTTGATTACGTAGTGCCTCTACGATTGCTGGTATTACTACTGAATCAAATGCATTTTCGTAATCTATATAAGCCACATAGAGAGGCTTACTGTACTCTGCAGATTTCGCGATAACCTCATTGATGAAATGGATGTGATCCATTGTAAGGTATCTCTTCCTGAAGCCAGCCTGTTCCCTTGGTTGACAAAATCCAGTGTTGCCCGTATTCTATTGGAGATTATTTTGGTAAATATCTTATATAATACTGGGAGCAAGCTAATGGTCCTATAATTTTTCAATTCTTCAGCGTCTCCTTTTTTGTGGATTAGTATAATATCTGCATTCTTACAGTTTTCTGGGACCCTTGCAGTCGATATACACTTCGTATAAAGAGCCGCCAGTTTTCCAAGCATTATGTCTCCTCCATCTTTGATTATATGGACTGTTATTCCACCGTCTCCTCCCGCTCTTCATTGTTTCATGTCTTGCAGCGCCCTTCTGACCTCATCGCTAGTTATAGGAGAGTTTCTGTATCCTGTTCATTACTGTTTCTAATTGAGGTATCGTGACTCCTCTGGTTACTGTATATAGGTCAGCTTAGAATTTTTCCGCTGCTTTTACTGTATTTTCGAGATTGCTTGTGATATTATCCCTCTTATCTTTTAGTGTATACATCATGGTTTGTCCTATGCCAGGTTTCTTTTTTTACTGATTTCAGGCTGCGTTCATTTTTTTACGGCTTCTTCAGTCTTTCACATGTTATAGTTTCGAATATCAGTTATTTCCGCCTTGTGGATCAGTTTTGACAGTTCCGCGAATTGCGTAACGCTGTGCGGGCGCCAGTCCCATACAACCCCGTAGAGCGCAGGACTCTGCGATTCTAGACCTACTGCGCTCACTGCGAAAGGTTAGAGAAACACCCACATAAGCACAGCAGAGAAGTGGCTACGTGAGGCGGTTCGACCGATAACTGTAGAAGCGTCATTCAAAGCAAGTAATTATTCTCCACTTCCGGCGGCGTTTTCTCTACTTCCTTTTTAAATAAAAAGATGTTGATCCATGAATATTCTCATAAACAACGGTTAACATTTTTATTATTCGCTTTTGCTTGCAGTTTGGTTGTTGCGTTGGCTCTCTCCCTTAGTAGATCGCTTAATTTCTGAACTCCTTGCGATTTTTGTTTCCAGTTTCCAATTCTGCACGAAAAGTGCTATACAATTAAGGAAAAACAGACGAGGTAACTGGCGACAGTCATCTTGCTTATGGGTTTAAGGGTTATTGCAGGGTTTCATGATGGACGCTCTTTCACATCATTTTATTTCCCACCTTATCTAACTCATGTCACGTGTATATGGTTCCGGGCATCTGCCAGCGTCCCGGCGAGCCGTAACCCAAAGAAATAATGAAGCGAAGCAAAAAGTTAAACGCAATTGGTGTTTTCTCCGGCCGCAACTCGTTCCATGAGAGTACAGACCCGCTGAGTAACAGCCGCATCCCTCTCCTGGTCCCAGGATCAGCCTAAACAAAAAAGGCTGAACTAGCAAAAGCAACAGCTATTCGCGTGACGGTTGAATAGATAGTGACAACTGAACGCATCTCGATGTAATCGCGCAGGTGCGGAATCTATGAGAAAACTGTCCTACATATTACAGTAGATGCCGATAACTACCGCCATCTAAAAGGAGTGATAAAGGCAGCATAATGCTGACTGATGAACAGCTGCCAAGTCTCAACATTGATCTGGCGGCGCTTTAGGAATGTGTGAGGAGTGGTGGCGTGGGTGGGAAGGGGGGGGGGGGTATGCCACTTGATTTCGGGGGGGGCCCGGGCCCCCCCGGGCCCCCCCCTGGGTACGTGCCTGGTGTGTATGAATAAGCTTGTTTTTAAACCAAAGCCAAGGCCTCTTGCAAGCGATTATCGGTGAACCCTGCGTGAATAATGTATTTTCCCTTTTATGAATGTACCCTTTCTTGCCAAAGCCTTCGTTAAGGCTAACAGTATGTACCAAATAAAGATAACTAATAAATTAGCAGCTGTATACCACAGTGTTTGTTTCTGAGGATTAAAACTTGCGTCATTCAATACTGTGCCTATATAAAAAACTGCGCACAATTGCCGTCAAGAAACACGGAACTATATCTACGTGCGAACGAAGCCACTGCATGAAGTCTCTGTAGCTACCACAGCGCTGACTTCTATGTATGGAACGGAGTATAGGCACCTCTCCCGTGACGTCAGCATTGGATGATTCATAGAGAGCGCCACAGAGGAAGGTCACGTGGGAGATTACGCAAACTCCCCCGTTTTGCCGCGGGCGGCTCACATTGAGCAGCGGCGGGACCTTCGGTGGCAATGTATTGCATGACCAACCGACATGTTACCATGAAAAAAAATTATTTCATAGACTGCTAGACGCATAATCTATTTATCTAGCTTGACTTAAACTTTTGCTTTAGCGTCCTTTTAATGCTACACAGCCACCCTGCGTTACATTTCTCGATGCCTCTGATAGCTAGGATGACTTCTGTTTTCAAAGCAGCTAGAAATTGCTTCAGCGGTCCCGTCATTGTGGGATCGTGCTGACTCTGACAACTCAAGGCGGACATCGCAAAGTCAGCGCAATCGAAATGGCTCGGTAGCGATAGCGTATCCTCTCCTTAGAAAATCTAGTGCTGATAGTGGCTACGAGGAAACCGGCACATCAAATTCGGGCAATAAATTGTTTGGTTCCTAATTTTTGGCACCACATTGAATTTGTACAAAGGAAGGCAGTCCATTGTAATTTGTCACCCTCGTCCGTAGTAAATTCTTTGAATTTATCTCACCAGGCGGCATACCGATTCCACTAAACTACTACGCTCAATTGTACACTCTTCTCGTCGAATGCTGAAGCGATCTAGCCGATTTTGTTCGTGAATTGACACTGTCAGATTTCGTGCAAGCGCACAGACCTGCTTTTTTAAAAGTGTTCTACTACGCTTAGTTCTGCTTCGCGTATTTGTTGTGCCCTGCTACTGCAATGGCCCTGAATGGAGCTGCCATTCCTGAATATAAATAAATAAATAAATAAATAAATAAATAAATAAATAAATAAATAAATAAATAAATAAATAAATAAATAAATAAATAAATAAATAAATAAATTTTACACGCAACAAACGTAAGTAAAAATTTGTATTATGCACGGGTTTTTAGTGCACAGATTACGTGAATTCGCTTCAATGCTCACAAGTGTTTCGCAAGTGTGCTACTGACAAATTATTGAATTATTGGTATAGTCTGCAAGGTCATGAAAGTGTCCTGTATTTTTTCTTTTTTAATGCTGATTTACAGACTTGTAAGCTCGACGCTTATGTGTTCTCTTTTCTCGACATTTTAAAGAAACTTATAAAAATAAACGATGGCCTCATCGCGAATCTGCTCCTCGTATTAGGTAGATTTTAGCTTTCTTTTTGAAATGCAACAAACCTCCTCAAATTGTGTGCAGCGAATGGCCAGAAAATAGATTTCCGGGTTTTCATGTGTTTGCATAGGAACTACTGAGGCAAAACTTCGTCTTAAAGAAGAAAAATAAAATAAAACGGAGAACAAGTACTTGACCTTTTAGAGGAGAGTGCTCCGCGATGTTGAAATTTGCACGAATTGAACGAACGGATTTCGAAACTGATGTTAGAAAGATATAGCGCCGCTCGAAGTCGAGGCCGATTTCAAATGTCGTGGTTCGATCGTGCTCTTGGAATAAAGAAGCAAAAGTAATAGTACGTCTTATTGCTTCGAATGGAAGAGGGATGGCTTTCACGACCGTTACGGTTGGCACGGTTGGTGCCGCATTGGCTTCTCAAAACATAGCGGTGACGCACTATGGAGATTTGGCTAAAGAGCCAAGCTTATAGAAAGGGTAGTGTAGGCGTAAGCTTATTAGAGAAAGTGAAACAATGACAAACTGTAATTGTCAAAATAATATAAAAACAAAGTAATTAAATCAAATGTGGAATCAATAAGAAAAAGAATCATGTGGCTTAAGAACAGGAGGGCTTATTCAGAGGCATTGAAATGACTTCGATTACCGTCAACAACTTCAAGAATAATGCAAATATTTGCAATAAATTGACATGGACTGCATATCGTGTCACTGAGAATTTAGCAAATAGCCATGCAAACGTTTTTTGAAGGCAAGAACTTCTTTGCTGATTTCAAACGAATATTCTATCTCTTTATTTCCGTATTTGTGACCTGACTTGCTTGCTTGCTTGTTTTCCTGCTTCCTATACCATGGCACGTGCCCACTACGAGGGATCGGCCTCGAAGCCGGCGGTTAAATGGAAAAGGGTTATAGGAAAACGTATGTTAAAGGCGGAACATTTCTTGGCGAACATTTGCCACTTTGACAGTATCTATCTAGCCGCCTACGTCTTGTTCATATCATGGTCGTTTTGTTAACTTGGTATGTGCCAAAATTGGCATAGCATGACAAGAGTGTATGATGAACATAACTGATTGGTCGTGACATGAACATCATGATATCTGCGTCACATAAGTCATCGGCCTACGTCTTGGTGCTCTCATGGTGGCTTCGTTAACGTGGCGTGCATCTCGCACATCGCTTCGGATAACATCGGTTCCCACAGGGTGCGGTATCTTCCGGCTTTCTTTTTTAAAGTACAGCATGTTTGCTTGTAACCACTTCCAGAAAAAAAAAGAAAGGGTCAGCCAAGTGTCGACGCTAAAGAAGACAAGGTGGACGTAGTTGCGCATGAAATGCGGTACGAATAAAACACGAAATTAGGGAACAATGAACATGAAATATGGGGAGGTAGACACAGTAGGGAGATATAAACATTTTTGTCAGCGAGTCACTTGAACCAGCAGTTTCCCGGCGCCAAATATTTATCTATGCATGTTTCTATCTAACGTGCACGTTGTAGGGCGAGTCGGTCGTACATCGTTAAGCAAGGTGCTGCTCAATACAAGCATGGACGAGAAGAGCGCAAGGATGGGTGTATCTAACCCTTTTCCCACTTAGCTAGGTCTCTGGGTTAGAAGCCGACCGACGGACCAACTTGAAAAACGTGTGTGTCTATCTGCACATATGTGCTGGTTTTCAACGAACATACTTCACGCCGACATGGGTCGTTGTAAGATGCGGGAATGGGCAATGCTGTTTGAGGAAACTCTATGACGCCGACTTGGAGGCCTGGATATGGGACAAATCGGTCTGTGCTGGTCCTAAATGATCCTCTTTGATGCCACCTTGGGTAACTAGGTAGCTGTTTGCCGTGTGCTTCAGTGAGCGTCTTAGACGCCAGCTTGGGTAACTAAGTATGTGCCACCGGGAATGGGCCACTCTACAACGACGAAAAAAGATAGATTTCTCC
Organism: Dermacentor albipictus; assembly: GCF_038994185.2. Taxonomy (NCBI): domain Eukaryota; kingdom Metazoa; phylum Arthropoda; class Arachnida; order Ixodida; family Ixodidae; genus Dermacentor; species Dermacentor albipictus. The sequence goes on from NC_091828.1 coordinate 122,148,598, forward strand.
GATCCTGAGGGGCATCGAACCTACGTCGAGAGGTTTCCTCGACGACATCAACACGACGCTTTAGCACGTTGCGCTAAGAATGCACTGACCCTGTGCCGCTTTACAGTTAAGGCCAACGCTTTAGCGAGTTGTACCAAGAATGCACTGTGTATGTTCCGCTCTTCAATGAACCTCTCGCCAACTTGGGTCACTGAGTATGTGCCACTGAGTGTGCGGTGAAGGGGGGAACAATTTTCAGTGTTCGCAGTAACCGGCGGGCCACGCTTGTCGTCTCGGAGTCCAGGCGCGGACTACTCGGCGGCGCTACCAGATGGCGCTGCGCGTCCAGAAAGAAGCGCGAGAGAGGAACCCGGTTGCCGCCTGACGCGTTTCTAATCGTTCGCACGCACCGGAGCGCCACGCATTTCGGGGGCCATGCGAAGACTTCGCGGCGACGACGCTACAAGGCGTCGAGTGTTCTTAGGGAAGCGCGAAAGAGGAGTCCCGCTGCAGAACACGCCTCATGCATAACTCTTTTCGATGGTGGCAATGCGTTACATGTCTATATTGATTCAACGATAAACGCACTGCCATCGGCAGTCATCGTGAGACGGGTAAAGCCGAATTTTAATTTTTATTCTTAGCCTACCTGCCCATTCAGCGGTTCACTTCTTGTGCATCTTACACGTAATATGGTATTATTTTGGACAGCCCGATACTTGGCCAATCTGCCAGAGAAGGCATGTACTATCGCCACATAATCCTATCAATGACGAAATACGATAAACTGTCGCCAAAGATGTCAGATGGCACATGAACTTGCTGAAAGAAAGTCGAGATGCCATACGGTGGTGCCTGGGCTCGTGTACTTTCTAGTGGTTCCTCCTAATTATGGAATAACTATACATAGATTTATTGTGCATTGCATATGTTTCGTAACTTTAGCAACGGACGAACACCGCTGCTGAAGGCTCAGATTCTAGGCCCGAGACTGCAAGAATACCATCAAATCACGTGGACGCCGGGCCAAGCGGGTCTGGAGGGGAACGAAAGGGCGAACGCCCTAGCTCGAGCGCTAATCAACCGAGCGGGGCAAGACCAATCGTCTCATCAGTCCCCACCCTTTACCTTCATGCCCCTGCCGTCCAATCACTGCGACCGACTCGAGATCCAGTGAATTAACCGCCGGATTTATCCTCCGCCTCACAGAAAGCTCAGCACTGAAGATGCCGTAGCTCTCCGACTTATTCAGACCAACACATTTCCAAACCTACACATATACAGTAAAATGTTCCCACATACATATCGCGGCATCTGCCCCTGGTGCAGCGACACACGCCCTACACTCTTTCACATCTTGTGGGGGTGCGGGGGCAAACCTCAACACTTAAAGACGGCTAGCACGTCATTTGAGTGGTGGGAAGTACAGCTGACCGGCGACACCCTGGCGGGACAAGAAGTTCTCGTCCAGCAAGTACGTCCAGCAGCCATGGCCAGTGGAGTCCTGGAATGGGGACACCACCCACTCGACCTCAAGAGCAACCACCTCGATGGTCGGAATAAATCTTTTCTCTCTCTCTCTCTCTCTTTCTGTCTTCACAAACAAAATTGGATCACCGGACCAAACACATGCACAAGTTATTTATCGGCTGTACGCATTCCGATAAGCGAAAAAAAGAAGTTATTCTTTCACCATTGCTCGCGGAACGTGGCATGTCGTCTAACAATTTGTTATAGCATAGGTATGCGATAAGTTTGAAGATGACCATGTGTACATAGCCAATCTCACTGGCACGTCGAACAATCCATCAATCATGGTAGTACTTTCCGCAAAGTAGGAATATGTAGATATGCTCAGCACGTTGAAGCGATATATTGCCACATACATGAGGAGTGCGTGTATGTGCATGTGTATGTATGTGTGTGTGTATGTGTGTATTCACAGCGACGCTGTTTATGGCTAGGGTTCCGTAGATTTGCCGTGCCCGTCAACAAATCTGCGTGTGCAAAAACTTAGCTCCCAAATTTGTTGCAAGATCGCTTCGTTCTATGCAAAAGCGTCTCTTCACTTGCATATGCATTATCAGTGGATTACTTATCAACAGGCACCATTTTCCAGCTCATTAGACTCTCAGGTAGATAATTTTCTTGCTTGCTCATGGGAGGTATGTGTCATTGCTTAAGGGGGTGTGAGCCGTTTATTGTCTCACGTGTCGGACAACTTTCTCGTTAGGTAGGCATAGAAATGCTTACGTATATAATTTAATAGGTGATACACGAATGTGTGGGCGTCCCTATCGTCACAATGACCACTGATCAGGACAATAAATGTGTTCGCACCTTTGTTTAAAATTTTGTGTCCTCTCTGTGTCATGTGCTAAACAGGTTCGCTGGTCATCTACCTCCACAGAGTGGAATGGCTCGGAATTTGTTCATAGCGAGCCTGATCCAGAAACAAAGCCCAGGCAAAAATCGCTTGTATTCGAGCATACACCTTCAAACGCATCGTTTCGACACTCATATATACCAAGATGAACCAATTTCAGTCGCAAAAACGTGTTACTAAAACCTGTTTGTCATTGACAGTTAGAGGCTTCAGTGTGCGATTTCTGCGTTCTTCTCCACTTCACTTCCTCAATATATTGCGCAGAACATAAATTTTGCCCACGTTCCATATTGGTAGTTCTGTCTTGTCACTACTGAATAGCAATAAAAAATTGATTCGCGTACAGAATTGTGTAGATCGCACGATTATGGACTCTGATAAGAATCCATATCTGCATCCAAGACTACGCACGACTGTCATGCTACTTTCGTAGACCAAGCCCTGCTGTTGTAGGAAGCCTAGGAGCAAGCCCTTGGTGATATCGCTGTCCTTCTTCGCCAGGTCACGTCTTATCTCGCGGAACACGTTTTCTTTCTTTCTTTTCTGGACGATGAAGTAACTCTGGTTACTATATCAAATGAAGCCACCCTGTTTTTGTTTTACAGCTCAAGAAGCATGCCTTCATCGGTGCTATAGTAAGTCATGGCGTCTAGCGGGGAAGCTGAGTGGAGACGTGCGCTTATATAGGCTAGCCTCAACGAAAAAAAAAGAAGTACCAATAAAAATAGTAAACATTGAAAGAAAGCTTTCCCGCTTCGTTGAGATTCCGCGAATTCTGAAACCGGACGCAGAATGGAGCGGTCAAAAGAAAATATCCCGTTGCTATAGATGGCTGATTACAGGATGTCGGAGGCGCCACACTATCTTCAGGTCCGTTCTCACTTATTTTTTGTATTTTCTTTCGTTCTTCCTTCTCTCTTTTCTCTAGTAGACGGGGATCACCTGAGTACACAATCGGCGATATTGTTCCGCTTGCAGTGCCCACGATGCCTTCGGTTTCAAGCTCCCCACAGGGCAGCTTTATTTCGTGTCGTTTCTTGAGCAATTTTTTTTTAGGCAGCTGGATGTCCACGTGGGGATTTAGTTTCCGCTTTCCCAGGTCGGGCCCCTCGGATGAACCCCGGCTTTGTCGCAGCTGTTGACACCGCCTGGCGTCTCTATCGCTGCCGTATCACGCTGCACGCAACTCTTGAGCTCACTAGGTCGCCGTCGGCGTTCCGGTCTCCACCTCCAAGAATCTCAGAAACACTTATGGAATCCCGATGCAAGAAAAAAAAAGAACAACTGACTCACTTCAATAAAACCGCAATTTCTTTCCCGCTGGCTTAGCGTCTGTCCGAGTCCCTGTCCGAAAAAAAAAAGTATATTTTTGTGCTTTTTCCCTCGTACGCAGAAGCACATATCTTTGTGTCATGTCATTAGTGCCCTTGTCACAGCATAATAGTCTCTTAAAATATTTCCCCAAAGCCTCTGCAAACTTGTATAGCAGAGCATTGGTCTTAGTGACTACAATGCTCAAGGTTGGTCGGCTCGTTGAGCCTACGTGATGTGGTCTCAACGCCACACGGCGGATGGGCCATGAATCTGGTGGTTGTGTAAACTAAACTAAGAGTTCCGTGAAGTTGAACAGACTATACTAAATGCATATTAATAATGCCTTAACAAACAACCGTAATGAAGGAGCATACTTCTCTGAACATTTTTATGCGAAGCATATTACGAGGGCTCAACCCAGCTCCTCAGGCGCGGCGGTGACCATGAAATCACGTGACACCGTGACGTCACGACAGAGGAGAAGTGGCTTTGGCTCAACTCTTGCAAGACGGGCTGGGTGGGAATCGAACCAGGGTCTCCGGAGTGTGGGACGGAGACGCTACCACTGAGCCACGAGTACAACGCTTCAAAGCGGTACAAAAGCGCCTCTAGTGAATGCGGTGTTGCCTTAGAAACGCGCTGTTTCTAAGGCGTGCGTCTCTTGCTCAGGCGCACATTTCGTTGCCGCGCCGAACGCTGCTTTGCTCGACGCTCACCGCGTCCAATGCGGGGCGCGTAGTCGCTGCCCTGTAGCCCATTGTCTTACACCCCTTGGCGGGTCGACGGGAACGCTGTCGCGTTCCACTCTTGAAGGCGAAGAAGTAATGCATGAGTTGTTTCTTCGTCTAGCCGAACCAAATATAGCCAAGCAACAGCAGTTCACCAGGCTAAACAGTGGTTCAACAACTAAAATAAAGGCTAGTATGCTTCGCATCCTGGGCTTAACCTTACCTAAGCCACAGCCATTTTTTTATGAATTTTAGCAAATACAATAAAGGGGAGATGCTATCAATAATGTTACTTACTTAGAACTGAAAAAAAGATTATTAAAAAAGCGTGGTAGTCGTCTTGTATCAATAACAAAATTAAATGAGAAATCACATGCGCGCCTACTAGAGAAACCTAGTGCCATGCCCTTTGAGAGAGAGTACAATGGCACTTCAAGTCTACTTTTGTTTCCCGCTATCCTTCGCGTCCTGTTTCAGAGAAGAGTCTAGCTTTTCTTAGCGTTCCTCTTTGTTTTCTTGCGCACGTCTCCGCACTTTGAGAAGCCCGATCTCTCTGTAGTACGGTATATCCTATGTGCTTCGCTACAAAGGATGCAATCTGTGCCATTAAATCTGCACGGCAGCACTGCGCAGGCGCCGTGACTGGCTGCGCCAGCCACTCCAGAGACGCTGAGCCAAGAGTGCAGACGACACCAGAAGAAAAGCAGACGGCGCACAGCACCGTGTATCGTCTGTCTTGTTGGAACAGTTCGCCACGTTGATCACTAAGTAGTGAAACTTTGTATACTTCAACCTACAACCCCGCGTATTTTTTGCTCCCACTTCTTCTTCGCATTCATTTTGTGTGTGTAGCTGCCTTTTTCTTCTTGGATTCTTCGCCGAAGTTCGTTTTGCAATCGAGCGTGTGATTCGAGAAGTTCAACTCTGCCGAGTATCCATGGCAGGCGTACTTCCTCCTAAGGTTTCCAATCTGTCTCGTTAAATCCGTGCAACATTGCGAAGGCTACATAACGAAGAGCAGCAGATGAAAGACACACAGACAGACGGCCGGTCGGTCGGACATCTTGACAGCGCTCCAACCAGCAGAATTTTGTACGTGCTTTCGTTGAAACGAAAGGACAGAGTTTTCGATGCTCTCTGTTCTGTGCAATACAGTAATCTATTCCTACATTGTGTACCCGTTGACGTACAGCTAGAGAGACGACGTTTTGAAACGCCTGGCGTAGCTGTGGTGGGATTTGTCGAATGTTGAGATTTATCGCGGACCGATTACCTTCAAGGCAGAAGAAGTAAGCCTGGATGACTGCCGTTTCTGACTAAAGTAGCTGAGGCATAGACATGGCCATAAGATAACGCGCGCTGATTTGCTAGCCTAAATAGACGTGGTGCCGCAATTTGTAAGCCTCCATAATTTTGTCCCATTTGACCGTCAACTCGCTCACTGGACGCCAGCTGTTTCATAGACGTCATTACATTGAACAGCCGAAACGAGCTAAATCTACAGTTTTGCATGAAACACGCACAACGTCCGCGTGCTACGTTTTGAAACCGTCTACAAATGGACGTTTAGGAGACAATGTTAGAAAGCTGTTTTTTAGACATACAAAAAAGGTTTTATCCGAAATATTCTGCCGGAAATTGCTCAAAACGCGTTGAAATTGTCTCTACATTATGTATTGCTCTCTTTCCCAGGCCACGCGATGCATAAAAATAAAAGAGCGTTTGGTGGCCATAGTGGCGCAAATGAAAACAGCGCGTTTGTTACAAGTACGCGTAGAACATGCCTTCCATTCGAAAGAAGCATGCGATAGTTAGTTGTAAAATAGCTTTCCCGTTTTCGCGTTTCCTTTTCTTTAGCATTTCTTTCTGATTTTTTCCCGTTTGCACAAGCGCCCCACCACCAACACCTCGATGTGCCCTCTGGAAGTTCAAGAAGTGAACATCTGAATAAATGAGAGGACGAAAGAATAAATGGGAAAGTAGGAAGGCATGACTGAGTGAGGCACAGCAATAGGCTGATAAGGTATAGTGCAGCGTACTAACCGCGCAGAGCTTCGTATATACCTTCTCCAACGATGTGCGTCCTCTTCTCTATTCAGCCGGTCAGGCAGTATCGTATCCCATTCGAACAGCCCGTCACGGACTCCGGTACCGCACTTCGCGTCACCGCATCGAAGAAACTCGGTCCTTTGTTCTCCTGGGTTCCACGCCGCAGTTTCCTCTATCATTTCCTCGCGCATAGCTTCTCTTCTTGTTCATCGCATTACTCCTCCTTTCGGTTCCCTTTGTTCCCCCAGACTTTGTATTGCCCACCCCCCCACCCCCCTTTGCGCAGTACGATAAGTGAATTACGGAAACAATGCTCACCGTTCTTCCTTTCCTATTTTTTACCCCTTATCTCTCTTTCTCTCTTTGCCTTATCTATTTATCTCGTTCGACCGTCAAATATGGAGTCGCTGCCTTTTAGGAGAGCAAACAAGAGGCGCGGATCCTTTTTCCTCAGTACTCGGGCCTAGCGTTCCGCCTGGAGACTGCAAAGCAGCTCGGCGAGTTAGCCGACAAAAGAAAATATTCTCACAACGTCATTTTCTTATGCGTGGCTGCCAAAGGGCATGCCTCTTTGTTCTCCTGGTTCGGTACATATAACGAAATCGGGTCGCTGCGCTGGTGTCTGGCAGTTTTCCTTTTGTTGGTATTTGCTTACTTGCTTGCATGTGTGAGTGCGTGTCAAGCAAAAAAAAAAAAAGAATGGCAGAAGAACCGAGAGAGGCAGGGAGGTGGTGCAACTAGTTTCTAGCGAAGTTCTCTACGAGGCAAGTGTATACATTGCCGTCATTGAGCCCGCCATTACGGGAATTGCCGACTCTATAGCAAAGTGAAAAAAAGGTGCACGTTATCTCGTTCCTGTAGCTCTTTCTTTATTGACGTGATAGAAATAGATGCTGGCACACAAATACGGCTCTGTCTACTTCTCGTATATTGAAACGGTGGTGCGGCTACAAATATAGTTTTGCGTACCTTTGCACGCAGCTTCGTTGGAGAGAGAGAGAGAGAGCAAAAGAACAGCTTATTAACAGGCAATGATGTTATCAGGTGCTTTTTTCGTAAACATAGATGATTTTAAAAGTGAGTCTGTCGTCACATCCTGTTGAAAACCATGATTTGGAAAACAAGTAGGAGCGGATGGGGGATAGCACTAAGCGCTGCATGGTTGCTGCAAATAAATGTGTCGGATGTCCCCCTTTCCGAGTGGCGTCGTTGTTGGAAGCACGTAGCTCTTCTGCTATCAGGATGTCTTTCTTAGCCAACCACGACAACGAAATCTGCGGTTTGGGTTGAAGCTTCGTGTCGCGGTTTCTATCGCCACTATCTGGACAACCCTTGCATGATCTTCCTCGTAAGGGGGTCAGGAGAGAGCGTCGTGTCTCTACATTTCAACGGAACGCGACGGCAGTATCTAGCGCTAATATAGTCATACAAAAAACATGATTTTCAATGAGAACGTTGACCTTTTCACACATACGAGTAAAAGCAGCTGCTCATGGTATGTAGTTATCATCATCATCATCATCATCATCATCATCATCGTCGTCGTCGTCATCGTCATCATCATCAGTACCATTATCATCATCATCATCGTTGATATCAGAATGATGTTGGACGCAATGTTTATTACTCTTTCTTTTTCGACTAGAGGTACTTCGCAGTTACGTTTTCTCCTCTTCTGCACACGTTTTGCATGTAGGAGGCGTAAATGCGCGCTAGCTGCAGCGAATGCACTGTTACAGAAAGTAGCCATGGCTGCGGAAAAAAGACGGCTACAAAATTTCGACTTGCAGAAATAAAACGAGTCGCGCCTTGATTTAGCTTCTAGCGGCAGACTTCAAGCGGACGAATAAAAAACGCAAGAAACGAACGCTACTCAGTGCCCTCATAACTTAGCATTCACTTACTGAAGCGAAATCATCAAACCGCCCATTCAGCGAAAAGGCCGGCGCCTGTTGCAGTGAGACGGCACCTAAGGGTTCTCATTGGCTGCGCTCCTCGACGCCATGTCACGTGCTCGCCTCGACGGAGCATAGCGGGAGAGAGGGAATACCCGCTGCCTCGCTGGCGCGCCAGGTGTTGCTTGAGGGGAGAGGACGTCGCCGCGACGCCACGTCACCCTCGCTCTCCCTCTCGGAAGCCTGTGTTCTCCACGCGTTCCTTGTCCGCGCAAGCTCTCGCCAGAGTTCTAACTACGCCTTGGCAATCGCTATAAAGAAATTAGTGCATAAATAAACGGAATGACTTAGAGAGATAGAATGGTTCGTGGTAGTGGGCTTCGAACCTGCGACCCCACGCTGTGTGTCTTGCCCACTGGGCTGAACCAGCGCCTCCTAGGTAGCCGGCTTATGCACTCTGCTTTTGACATGATGCTACATGGACCGAAATTTCCATTGCCGAGCCTGGTGTGACGAATGCGGTGGCGTCAAAATCAGCGTGGCTTACTCGGGAGGGTCCCTATTAGATTCTGTGGCGGTCGGGCAAGGTAGCATAACGTCACGGATTGAAGTTCACCTGCCAAGCGTCTCAACTCCGTCGCTTGTCCTCGAGGGGCTCATAACTCGAAGGACCGGTCAGCGGCGTTAAATTTTACATTAATTCTTTCACCTTCGCAACTCATAAGAAGTGTTCAGCTGTCGTCAGATTTTTTCTTTGCAGGAACCAGGTGAAGATGCCACGTAAGAAGCGCACATTCACTGTTCTAGCGCGAAACATACGACCGAGAAGACAGAAGACAAAGAAGAAGTGGTGGCTGCACAATGAGCCAGTGACAGAAGTCAAACAAACACTGCAATAGTATACCATTTCCGCCGGTCTTGCTTAAGGCCACACAGAATAAATAAATATATAAAAACAACAGCTGAAGGAGTGCTTTGGAAACAACTACTGCAACGCCAGCCATGAACATCGGTCAGTGTGAGCACTAAACGACCCTCAGCGCCCAGTTACCGTGGTGATGCCGCGAGCAGACTGATCTCCGAAAGGCCATCACCGAAGTCTTCGATCTGTTCTTAAGTCGGCCGTATCTCGATCTTCTCTCGTTCCTTGTGTTCCGCTCATTCCCCTAAAGCCCGATACACTCGGCTTCCCTGCCTACCCTGCATAGTGTCGGCGTGTGTAGCCGCCGCGGTCTCTGGGGCGTGGTTAAGGCCTAACGGTTCTCCTGCCGGCACGCACGAAACGAGGTCGCTGAACAGACGATCGACCAACCCCTTACAGGATCGTCTGGTAGAGGTGGCTCGAACAGACGACCGGATCCCGCAAGCTCGTCTGCCACTTTCGGAAAGAAAAGGACGAAATTGGCTCCCGTGATGTTCGCCGTTCAGGGATAAAGGCGTCGGTCCCGCGCCGCCGCCGTCAATGCCGAGCATTGAACGGCAAATCACCTGAACTGCTATTTTGATACTGAGAAGAATGGAGTCAAGAACATAGCTCCTTGCACTTCGCCACATGTCGGCACAAGCACGTAGCTTTTTATAAGCGATGGAAAGTTCAGAGGTAAGCGGCCGCTGGCGGTTCGGCAGTCGAGCGTTTCGCGTAAACAGTAGTATCTCCTACCGCTTTTTACTTTAGCTTTCGTGAGCTCTTTTGTGTATTGGCGGTTGTTTACAATATTTCGGAGAGGCGGACCATGAGAAATGTGGGTACAGGGAAGGGTACGTAAGAGGTAGTGTTGGTCACCGACAGTTAACCTAAGAATGCAACAGCAAATACACCGCTGTCCAACTCAATATAATTCACATATACTAAGCTTTATATATAGGGGCACTAGGCATGCCGCCCCGCAGGACCGTTCAACATAAACCGCTCGCTGGTTTTAGCCCACCTCTCGCACAACGTTTGCAATGTGGAGCAGGATCTGTTCACTATCAAGTTTGCGTGCACTAGTTTCCTGTTTCGTTAGCAATAAAGCCTAAGTGCACGACGTCTATGGTGAGGCCACTAAAAGAAAAAAAAAAGGAATTTGCTGCCGCGGGACGGGGCGCCATCCATTACCGCACGGTGGAAAAGAGCGCTTCAGCTTAGTGGGGATAGATGGCACCACCATTACGTGGCAGCAAAATCGACATCTTTTTGGATTGGTGTTGCCGCAGACGACGCAACATTTAGCTTTATTATGTACGAAACAGGAAGTAGTCCTCGCACACGCTTTATTGGAATGAATCAGCGGCAAAATGCAACGTATATGCAAAATTTCAGCGGTAATCAGCCAGCGCTATAGCTGGAAGAACCGCGTATATTTTGAGCTCCAATTTGTGCAGAACACGGCACTTGCACCAACCTATTACGTTTGCTCGTTTGCTCGTTTGCTAACGCCGGAAGAAGTAAAGAAAGCCTTGGGAGCTATGCAAAGGGGGAAGGCAGCTGGGGAGGATCAGGTAACAGCAGATTTGTTGAAGGATGGTGGGCAGATTGTTCTAGAGAAACAGGCCACACTGTATACGCAATGCCTCATGACCTCGAGCGTACCGGAATCTTGGAAGAACGCTAACACAATCCTAATCTACATGAAAGGGGACGCCAAAGACTTGAAAATTATAGACCGATCAGCTTACTGTGAGTTGCCTACAAACTATTTGCTAAGGTAATCGCAAATAGAATCAGGAGCACCTTGGACTTCTGTCAAGCAAAGGACCAGGCAGGATTCCGTAAAGGCTACTCAACAATAGACCATATTCGCACTATCAATCAGGTCATAGAGAAATGTGCGGAATATAACCAACCCTTATATATAGCTTTCATTGATTACGAGAAAGCGTTTGATTCAGTCGAAACCTCAGCAGTCATGGAGGCATTGCGGAATCAGGGTGTAGATGAGCCGTATGTAAAAATACTGAAAGATATCTATAGCGGCTCCACAGCCACCGTAGTCCTCCATAAAGAAAGCAACAAAATCCCAATAAAGAAAGGCGTCAGGCAGGGAGATACGATCTCTCCAATGCTATTCACAGCTTGTTTACAGGAGGTATTCAGAGACCTGGATTGGGAAGAATTGGGGATAAGAGTTAATGGAGAATACCTTAGTAACTTGCGATTCGCTGATGATATTGCCTTGCTTAGTAACTCAGGAGACCAACTGCAATGCATGCTCACTGACCTGGAGAGGCAAAGCCGAAGGGTGGGTCTAAAAATTATTCTGCAGAAAACTAAAATAATGTTTAACAGTCTCGGAAGAGAACAGCAGTTTACGATAGGTAGTGAAACACTGTAAGTGGTAAGGGAATATATCTACTTAGGACAGGTAGTGACTGCGGATCCGGATCATGAGACTGAACTAATCAGAAGAATAAGTATGGGCTGCAGTGCGTTTGGCAGGCATTCTCAGATCATGAACAGCAGGTTGCCATTATCCCTCAAGAGAAAAGTTTATAACAGCTGTGTCTTACCAGTACTCACGTATGGGGCAGAAACCTGGAGGCTTACGAAAAGGGTTCTACTTAAATTGAGGACGACGCAACGAGCTATGGAAAAAGAATGATATGTGTAACGTTAAGGGATAAGAAAAGAGCAGATTGGGTGAGGGAACAAACGCGAGTTAATGATATCTAAGTTGAAATCAAGAAAAAGAAATGGGCATGGGCAGGACATGTAATGAGGAGGAAACCTAACCGATGGTCATTAAGGGTTACGGACTGGATTCCAAAGGAAGGGAAGCGTAGCAGAGGGCGGCAGAAAGTTAGGTGGGCGGATGAGATTAAGAAGTTTGCAGGGACAACATGGCCACAATTAGTACAAGACCGGGGTAGTTGGAGAAGTATGGGAGAGGTCTTTGCCCTGCAGTGGGCATTACCAGGCTGCTGCTGCTGCTGCTGCTGCTGCTGCTGCTGCTGCTGCTGATGATGATGATGATGATTACGTTTGCTAATTTCCGTGACGTAATGGCGTATACAAAGTGCTTTCAAAATCGGCGTCTCGTGGGAACTAAGCGCGTAGGAACAGAGTGTGGCTGCAGCGCCTTCTTTTGGGCGGAATTTGCACTGAGCCGTTAGGTAGTCAACAAATTCTGTAGTGATGCTGGATGCTTTAGTGCAGCACGGATGATTGGCGTTCTACTTCATAAAGTTGGAAATGCCAAAGTGCAGTCTTTGTCGATAGGTCGATAGGGCTATTTGACTGTTTAATTAAATTTATATTAACGTACAAAAAAAAGCTACACCTTGACTGTAAGAGAGGCCTAGGTTTACGTTAACTACTTTAATAAGTGTAATTCGTGCACTCCAGCATTTCGATGAAAGCTAATATACAAAAACGCTCGGGTACTTGACATCATCATCATTATCTGCCTATATTTATGTCCACTGCAGGATGAAGGCCTCTTCTAGCGATCCAAAATTAACCCTGTCTTGTGCTAGCCGATTCCAACTTGCCCTTGCAAATTTCCTAATTTCATCACCTGACATAATTTTTTGTCGTCCTCAACAGTGATTCCCTTCCCTTGGTACGTATTGTGTAACTTTATTGGTCCTACAGTTTTCTACTCTACGCATTACATGGCCTGGCCAGTTCCTTTTTCTTTTGTCTTAATGTCAACTAGAATATCGGTTATCGCCGTTTCCTCTCTGCTCCACACCGCTCTCTTCCTGTCTCTTAACGTTACGCCTAACACTTTTCATTCTACCGCTCTTTGCGCGATTCTTAACTCATTCTCAAGCTTCTTTGTTAACCTCCAAGTTGCTGCGTCATGTGTTAGCGCCGGTAGAATGCAATGATTGTACACTTTTCAACCACAGTGGTATGCTACCAGTCAGGATTTGGTAATGCTTCAGCATGCACTCCAACTCATTTTCATTCTTCTGTAAGTTTCCTTCTCATGCTCAGGGTCCTCTTTGAGTAACTGACCTAGATAAACGTACTCCTCCAGAGATTGGGGAGGCTGACTGGCGATCACGAATTCTTGTTTCCTTGCCAAGCTATTGAACATCACCGTTGTCTTCTGCGTGTCGATCTTCAAGCTCGCTTTTGCAATTTCCCGGTTAATGTCCTCAATCATTTGTTGCAATTCATCTCCAGTGTTGCTTGACGTAGGTGCACGGTAAACAACCCGAAGTGGTCAAACTATGAGAACCTGCCTTATAGTAGGATCGCGGTTTCGGCGTGTAGCGCTCCCGAATTTAATCTTTTTTGCAAGTGAATTGCTGTGAATTGAAATGCGACCTAGCGTGCAAAATGGACTGTAGTCGGGTAAAACTTTAGAAAAAAGGGGCGTTACCGCTCCAAGGCCGATTCACACGAGCCTCCACCGATGGGCGAGCACTCTACTCTAACGTCACGAGCCGGACGGCCGGGTCATGAGAGCTCTGCGTAACCATTCATCAAAATATTAATTCATTTCATTTATTGATACTGTGAATCCCATCAGGGTTTGTAACAGGAAACGCAGGAAATATAAAACCCTTTAACAGGAATATAAAACAGGAAATATAAAACTCTTTATAGCGAGAGTTACGTGTTATAGAAGCACGGTTGTTGAAGCGGGACTATTTCAGTCGTGGAGGCAATCGCCTGTCGCGCTTCGGTCATCTGGGCGGGACCTCCGCTTTTTTTATAAAGTTGTACCCGACTGTGGATGTTACTGAACTTAAGTTTTCTATACGAAGTAAAATGGTTCCTAATCATCCATGTCCATTGCCCACCGCAGTGATGTTCATCACAGTGACTTCCCGTGTTGAGACAGTCATGACCATGGAGTTTCCTACAAAAATTTCGAGAGAAAACTCTCACACTACACTTGTTCAACTACCATGCGAACGACGAACAGTAAACAGGGATTTTTGTAATCGTCAGGCTTGTGGCTTCATACATTTATGTTGCTTTATTTAGTACGCTTCATTTCTCCAAACTCTGAGAAATCTCTGTTAAAAAAAAGAAAGAACGCACGGAGGCGAAAACTGTCTGCCCACATGAACGTTCCATGTGAATTGTTGCATGTGCAATTGCAATAGTTCGTTGAAATTCATTAGCTTGTAAAGTCGCAAAGCTCTTCGAAACCAGAAGGGCGAAGTTTAGGCAAAAGTCACGGGCTGGTTTAATAACCATGTCATCCTCATTTCTGACTGTTGCTGCCGTATCGACACTGGTTCCAGGGTTTCCCTCTCGCTATCTTTTATGGAAGACGTGGGCGGAAGACGTGGGCAAACAACGCAGTACACGTAGACGGAGTCAGGAAAATGCATTACGCGGGCCCTGCTACATGCAATGACCAGAGTGTGCTGCCGCGGAATGCTCTGCATCATATACACAGATCAGAACGTGGCTTTATCTTATACGGGACCGCCCTCTGTAGCCACTGTACTCGCGGATATAAGCTAGCCGGCTTCGTACATTCCGGCTTCCTTCCGTTGGCCGTCGCAGTGAGCCGTCCCGCCCACGCGGCATCCGTGACTCTTGTAATGGCGAGTGGCTGACCACGCAGGGCCCGGGGGTCGCGTCCGTTAATTTTGGGGAGCGCGGTGGCGACCGTCAACCACGATACACGCCCGCCTGGACATGCCAAGGACGATGCGACGAGGGGCTTGCGGACCATCGTGAAAGGATGTGCGCCGCTTTTTTTTTCTCTCTTTTCTTTCTTGTTGTTTGTTTGTTTCTAGTCGCTGCCCGTACTTGGTTCTTTTTTTTTTCCCGTTCTTCTTTCTGTCCTGTCACATCGGGGGTAGGACAGTGGCACACAGTCGGAGAAACGTCTCGCTAATGCCATTGTACGTGCAGTCACGCGAGACGTGCTCGCGGAAGAGCCTCTATGTACTATATAGTGCCACGTCACTTATAAGAACGGTGCACTGGAGCATACGCCTGGTAGTAGTGCCTTGTAGAGTAGTTCAGTGCAGCGTAATAACTTGTGACATCGGGTTATTTTGCCTTCACTTGCTGACTTTCTGACAACAACAACAACAACAACAACAACAACAACAACAACAACAACAACAACAACAACAACAACAACAACAACAACAACAACAACAACAACAACAACAACAACAACAACAACAACAACAACAACAACAACAACAACAACAACAACAACAACAACAGCAACAACAACAACAACAACAACAACAACAACAACAACAAAAGTGATGACGAGGACGACGACGATAAACACAGAAGGCGGGAGACAAGCACAAGCATTTGTGTTTGCGTCACGCCTTCTGCGTCTTTGCTGTTGTGTTGCGACGGACGTCGAGCAGTCCGCCGCAGCATTGCAAAACCTCAGACTGTAGCAAGCGTGCTCTCAAACCACGAAATGCTGTAGAAGGTACAGAATTCAGGTAAACCAATTAGGGAAGCCAGCAGCTAAGTTGTTGTAAGCTCTGAAAGCGCCGAGCATTTGCAAGAGCTGTCTTGATTAACAAACCTACAGAAATTTTATCGTTTCTTTTTTCTTTTTCCTGCGTAACAAACCTGGGGTTTTGTGAAAGCTGGCGAGAGAGAGAGAAAAAAAAAGGATAAATGCAAGGCAGGGAGGTTTAGCAGGACTGAGCCCAATTGGCTATCCTACAATGGGTGAACGGGGAGAGGTCACGGAAAGATTAAGAGAAGGCCCGCTCTGGATATCACCGACGTAGCAACAGTTTCCTGTTTTATATCACATACGGTCCTTAGTCCGGATCACAGATGGTCACTCAATATGGGAACCTTCAAAAATCGCAGCAGCACTTTGGCGGCCTTTTGTAGCTGCGATATCGGAGGCCATGGTCTTAAGATTTTGTTCACGATGAATGATTTTCTATCCGACTGGTTTACAGCCACACAGAGGTCATGTCTCATTTGCAAAAGATGGGCAGTAGCACAGTAGGCGTTTTATAGTCTCCTCGACACCGCAGGCATTTCACTCATCGCTATCGGCCATTCCAATCAAACACGTATATGCATTGGTGAATGAAACGCCCAGACGTAAGCGGTACAGCAGTGTTTCCTAACTTCACAGAACCCCAGGTAACAGCCGCAGTTGCATAGATTGGTCGACGGAATGCTATCGATGCTGAGTGAATTCAGGTGTCTGCCATTTCTGCAATGTTATACGGTGCACTAGCTTGCCTAAGTGTTCGGCTGCGTCAGTCTTCGATAAAAGTGCAGAAACAGGGTTTCTTTCTTCGTGTGCTTTCCCAGCAGATTGCGGAGATACCGGGTCATTGCGGAGATACCGCAATGGCAGCCACAAAAACACGACGTCGTGCCCTTTCGTGACCACGTGATGGTGCGTTTCTTGTATCTAACACACGAGTTGTTCACAGGACCCGCGATGAAGTGCAGACAAAAGATATTCTAGGGCCGCCTTCGAGTCGCAGAATATTGCCCACCGATTAGCTTGTTGGTTGTTAATATAATTATAAACGGCACCTCGAGGGCAACAAGCTCCAAACCGGTCGATGTTGTGAAGTGAGAAATATTGTACCTGATGCTCATTGATCGTGACGGGATAACCCCTGCGCCGGGAGAGCTGGCCTGAGAGAAAGAGCCATCCGCATGTGTGTGTGGACTCGGTCAAAGTCGGAAGTATGCAAACAATGCAGAGTTGCTTACTTCAAGGCCAAAGTAGGCAGGTCACTCTTCTTTCTTATTCCTGGAACGAAAAGGCACACTACAGGTTGTTGTAAACGCCACAACGCTGAGGGCGAATGTGTTGAGGGTGGCTAGTGACATAGGGGGCAGTGGGGTTGTAAGTAATGGCGATGGGTAGTAACCTAGTGGGAATAGCGCGGAATTGGCATGGATTTGCAGCGAGGTAACGCAGTAGTTGGCAGTGAGCGTGTTGTTAGTATGTAGTAGTCTTGTGCGTACTCAGTGAGACAGCCAGGACCCAAAAAACAGCGGGAAGAGGCAAAGAAAGCCTCGTTTCTCTTAAAGAAACGTAGGACTCGGTACGAATGAAAAATTGCAGAATTATGCCTCGCTCGTCCCGCGTCTTCAACACTGCTTCGTCCTCATTGTGGTGTGGCAGAACGCCCTTCGTCGGTGTCCTTATAAATTCTCTTGTATATTTCTTTACAAGCTTCGTGCGCCCACAACAATACATTCCTCCACGTCTGATACGTATTCACGCCGGTTGGTATTGTTTAACCTCACTGAACACGTTTATTTCTTAGCACCTAATTTGCGGCTTTCTCCGTTCCATATATTGTCGTATTTCTTCCTAATCGCGCATAACACCCGACAGCTCAAACTTGGCGAGTCGAACAAGATGGTATTTAGTCACCTATCGTTGGCACCTAATTATGCCCAGTACGACAAATCCGCATTCTCAGGTCGGCGGATATGTACCTCTAAGCCTTACATTTGCGTCTGTTCCCATTCGCATATGACAACCGAAGGCTCAAAGTTTGCGTAATGAACAAGCTGTAGTCAGATGCAAAAGGTGGAGCTGAGTCGCATAGCAACTTCTCTCACGAGCTCGAAAATTTTCCATTCGTATTTACCGATCTTCGAATATTGTCATGTATATCTTATCTCCGCATATATTCCCCTTCACCTCACGACGCTCGACCTTTGGAAGTTGGCGGTAGTGAACAAGACGTTAATTAAGTGCATTCTTTAGTACTTAACTATCCCGAGCAAGGTTCTCTCATTAGCTGGAAAATCTGACATTACCACTTCGAGTTGTTTCAATTTCTCCATACCAAATCTCAACTCGGCATCTATGCCCATTCGCCCGCGGCTGACCATCCTACGCGCGAAGGCTTCGACTCGGTACGTAACTATTAATCTTTTCGAGTCTGGTAAATAAGGCATGGTTAGGACCTTCATTTGGCGGCCGCTTCGTCACCCGCGCAGTCAGTGATGAATGGGAGATGTGCGGCATAACCGGTTCCGGGACGACGTCCTCTGCATTGCCGGCTGACGGCTTGACGTGCACAATTTTGGGCATTATTGAATGGCTGGTGGTTGCCGGCTCTCTAACAATGGCCAGTATAGGAGGCACGTGCAATCATTTGTCGCTGAGAATTTATGTGTAAAAGGCCAAGAAGGGCTGATGATTTAGAGCGTAGGTGTTAACTCATGCGCAACCAAGAGGTATATATATATATATATATATATATATATATATATATATATATATATATATATATATACTGGCGTAGCCGTTTGTTGAGCTTTTTTATAAAGCCACTTTTGATAGTACTTGATGCGGAGTTCGGTGGGCCTCGTCTCTCTAAAGAGGGTCCTCGAGTTACCTAACCCAACATGTGCATTCAGCAGCACTAACTACGGCCCCTCCTAACTATAATTCTCGCGGGTTAGTTAGGCCGGCGCTTTACGCGCTCGATGACGGCCGATAGTGCGCAGTAACTCATTGTTTCGAAACAAAGGCACGCCGACGGACACCCGGGGAAACTTTGAGAGCGACGTAATTTGGTTATCATACTTTCTAATATCTCGGGGTTTCGCGTCAGGCCCACTCAGGACGACATAACTTCGTTATCGAACTTTGTTACGTTGGGCTCCGGTCTCCCTTCCCTTCGTTGTATTATGCGCTTGAAGTACGCAGCAGACCCTCTATTCTATCAATTCGTCATTGTTTAATCAGTTCGTTCACTGCACGCCAGAACTGGCTCAATGGCTATGGTATTCTGGGGCTGAGCAAGTGGTCGAAGGTTGGATTGCCGGCCTCTCGCAGCACGCATTCCATTGTGAAAGAGGCAAATTAAAAAAAAAGAAACACTCTCATGCTCGGCATTGAATCGCGTCGAGAACATGGAAAGGGTCAAAATAATCAGACGCCCTCAACTACGCCGTCTGCCACACATCCTGCGCTTCTCGCCACATTACATGGATGGATGGATACGACTTTCTTGTACGTCCGGCAAGGTTTAACGCGACCCGGGCTCAGGTCTCCCATGGAGCAACGTCAAGGCCCTGCCTCAACGCCGCCTCACGGGCTTGCTGGACTGCCCACGTCTGGATTCCGAGGTCTGAGCTGCGCAGAGCGGCGGCCCACCTCGACGACAGGGTCTCCGGAGTAACTGCCATCCCTCCTATAACTACATTGCACTCCCACAGCATGTGTTTGAGTGTTGCTGGTCCTTCCTGGCACAATTTGCACGTGTCTTCCTGATGCTTATCTGGCAAGATGCGTTTGAGACGGAATGGATTAGGGAACGTGTTTGTCTGGAGTTGTCGCCAGGCGACGGCCTGCCTCCTGTTCAATTTGGGACTCGGCGGGGGGTATATCCTTCTGGCGTTACATTACAAGCTATATCCTTCTGGCCACATTACAAGCTACGAATCTTTTTTGCATTCATAGACAAAGTACATATATTAGAACACACTGCGCACTTTCATAAGCTCTGTCAAATGACTGAGTACGGTAGCGCCATTTGTAGAAAGTCACTGGATTATTCGCGCGATTTACACATGTCGTACTTCCTTATTATGCACTATCTATCTATCTATCTATCTATCTATCTATCTATCTATCTATCTATCTATCTATCTATCTATCTATCTATCTATCTATCTATCTATCTATCTATCTATCTATCTATCTATCTATCTATCTATCTATCTATCTATCTATCTATCTATCTATCTATCTATCTATCTATCTATCTATCTATCTATCTATCTATCTATCTATCTATCTATCTATCTATCTATCTATCTATCTATCTGTCTGTCTGTCTGTCTGTCTGTCTGTCTGTCTGTCTGTCTGTCTGTCTGTCTGTCTGTCTGTCTGTCTGTCTGTCTGTCTGTCTATCTATCTATCTATCTATCTATCTATCTATCTATCTATCTATCTATCTATCTATCTATCTATCTATCTATCTATCTATCTATCTATCTATCTATCTGTCTGTCTGTCTGTCTGTCTGTCTGTCTGTCTGTCTGTCTGTCTGTCTGTCTGTCTGTCTGTCTGTCTGTCTGTCTGTCTGTCTGTCTGTCTGTCTGTCTGTTCTGTTCTGTTCTGTTCTGTTCTGTTCTGGTCTGTCTGTCTGTCTGTCTGTCTGTCTGTCTGTCTGTCTGTCTGTCTGTCTGTCTGTCTGTCTGTCTGTCTGTCTGTCTGTCTGTCTGTCTGTTCTGTTCTGTTCTGGTCTGTCTGTCTGTCTGTCTGTCTGTCTGTCTGTCTGTCTGTCTGTCTGTCTGTCTGTCTGTCTGTCTGTCTGTCTGTCTGTCTGTCTGTCTCTCCGTCCGTCCGTCTGTCTGTCTGTCTGTCTGTCTGTCTGTCTGTCTGTCTGTCTGTCTGTCTGTCTGTCTGTCTGTCTGTCTATCTATTCAATTCTCTTCCGTAGTTCCGAATCACAAGCACGTCTCCAACAACTCTCACAGGTCACTGTTGAGTGAGTGAGCGAAGAAACTTTATTGCAGGTCCGGCGAGTCCTTCCGTACGATTCAAACCACAACGTCGATGTGGTCAGCGGCTCGCCAGGACTCTCGCTTCGAGTCGCATAGCTGCCGTGAATCGATCGATGCGCAGCCGGAGCTTGACCCGAGGCAGCTGCGCCTTAACTCGCGTAACTGGTCGTGACGGACAGGCGAAGTTGCCGTAAGCACACCTTTCGCGCAACGTTGCATGCGGGGCCTGTAACCTTCCTCTGAGCCCCGCTTTCACTCTCTCTTTTATTGTATCTCAACACTTCATTTCCTGTAGCCCAAGAGACCTCAACATGTCGAGCTTGAACAACAGGCTTTGTTCCGGCATCGTGGATATGAGAGAGAAGAAAGCAAGAAAAAATAAATAAGAAACTGAAAGGTATGAAGGCCTTTCCTAGAAGCCTAGTAACTTCTGGTAATATTCCTTGTGCTTATCCGGGCAGCATCCGGAACCTCTCCTTGTGCTTTAGTGACAGCGTGTGCAGCCAACCTGGCGTGTGCTTTGTTTTTTTTTTCCTTTGCCTCATTGCCGCTTGGGACAACGAGCGTTAGCACCTAGCTCGGCGTGGTCGAAGACTGGGAAAAGAAAAGGATAGACAAAGTGGGGGAGTCACGTCATTAGCTTGCACCGTTCCACTCCCGTTTCTCGTTCTTTCTAGCCTCCAGACGGGACGTGAACCGACTAAGCTGTGACAGTGCGAGACGACGCCGCGCTGTTCGCGCGAATCGTCGAGTACTCCCTACGAGCACGTATACTTTTCGTACAAAGAGACACACTGTCCGATGGGCGCCGGAGATGTCTGTGGGGCCGCACGCCTGAGAGGATGCTTCAAAATGACATCGGTGGTGCATGAACTTACAAGAAAGAGAGGCAGAAGAAAGTCGGGGTGCTAGCATTATGCACGTCAGGTTTGCTACCCTACAGTGGCAAAAAGGGTGTATAGAGACGAAACCAACCAGATGGGCGATAAAAAGCACTAGCTGCGCGCCAAAGCGAAGATTTGTAGCAAATATGCGAACGGTCGTATAGAGACCTGTCGACTCGGGGAGCATGTGCTGGTGGGCGAGTTGGTTATACATGATTACAACGATGGCGCCAAATAAAACAACGGACGAAGGAAGGTGACACTGGACAACCACGTAGGCGCTCGGGGAGTACAATAAGAGGACGAAACTTGCCAATGTTGAAGACTGGGCGTGTTGGTATAGCATATTAGAGGTTGGATTGCGCAACATTCTGACGAAACACACAGAACATAAAAACACACCACAGAGCGCTCTGTGGTGTGTGTTTCTCTTGTGTGTGTCTCGTCAAAATGTTGCGCAATCCAACCTCTAATAAACAAACACTTAAGGGGACTCGAGGAGCTCGACTCTTTGTTAGATACGAAAATGTTAACAGAACCGACAACGAAGCCCGAGAAGACGAAGAGAAAAATTAATTCTTAACTTCAGGCGAAACGTAGGAACGATAAGATCCGGAAGTAGAAATTGGACGACAACTCGCCGCGGGCGGGATGCGAACCCACGACTTCCGCGCTGCCGCATGCGGTGCTTCTGCACAAATTCGGATACCGTGGCGGCCATCGTGCCGTGCCACTTTCGCGAGTGTTTGCGTTGGTGCGCGAGATTAGACCCGAGGGAGAGGGTGTTAGCCAGCGCCCTCTAACGGTCGTGGTGGTGGATGTAGAGCGTCCTGTTAACAGCAAGTGTTTCGCATAGTCCGAGCCCACGCGTAGTCCACACACGCACATCATATGCAAGTAACAAGAACAGACTGAAATGGGCAACTGAAAAGCAGATGCGACCTGCCACTTATGTACTCCAACATGTAATTAATTTTTTTCTCTTTCTTCCTCTTTTACTTTCGTTTTATCTCGTTTCGAAATATTGCTCACTGCCGTTATATTGTCTATTAATTACCTCATCGACTTAGATTTGTATTTCATTATTTATTATTACTGGAATTGTACCAATTGAGCTGTTGTTGCTTGCTAAATGAACTTTTGTGTTAACCATGAACAGGAGGTCCCAATTCAGTTTTAACTATGGGACCTCCTTCTGTATACTTCTATCTGTATATTATTTTTATGTAATAATGAAATTGATTGATTGCTTGATTGATTGATTGATTAATTGATTGATTGATTGATTGATTGATTGATTGATTGATTGATTGATTGATTGATTGATTGAGATGGAAAGCAGATGCGAGTACGGCTCACGCGTTCGCAAATTGCGTGCAGAACCACGTAGCAAGAGTAATTGCTCGTGTGACATACCGAAAAACAAAAGGTATAATACGGACTCGAATGCAATATCATGTTATATTTGGGGACAGCAAAAAATAAATAAGAAAAAGGAAAGTTTACGGCTAGCTCGTAGGACAACATAAGCGTAGAAAAAAAAACAATAAAAAAACGCTGCACTGTGGCTTCTCCACGAATTCACGCAAGATCCTAAAGCAATCCCTGATATCGCTCCCACGCTAAGTGAATGACTGCAGCTAAAAATTGATTGTACTCTCCTTTATTACGCTCTATTACCAATCATTACGCATCAGGATATTAAGGCGCACACCACCGCAATACTTTGCAGACACGGTCCTTGGCGCGTTGCTTAGGTTTAGGTGCACGTTAAAAAACCCCAGGTGGTCTAAATTTCCGGAGTCCTCTACTACAGCGTGCCTCATAATTAGAGAGTGGTTTTGGAACGTAAAACCCCAGTAACGAACCGACAAGGCCTCCACAGCTAGATATTGTTTCGGTTACAGTGCTCCTATCATCACCAGATTATAACAATCAATTTGTGGTTAAACAATAAATTGAATATCTTCCGTAGCTTATCACACAACAAACAACGCCAGAATTTCTTTGGGTTTGCTTGAAGCATTGTCGCCTTAGCTGGGCGTCGACACTGTCACACACTCTAAATAGGTTAGCAGTGCTGCATGAAATGATTATGATTCCGTAAGCGAGACAATGTTTGCAGGTAGCGAGTTCCATTCGGCAATAGATAAAACTAGAGGTGAATTTTTATGACGCCGTCTCTCTACAGTTATGAATTTATTCGGCTCCTAATACGGATCACAGTTTCTTTAAATTTTTGTGCTGTATTATGTAGGGCTCTTACTTCGAAGGTCTTGAATTTGCACAACGTTGGCTTGAACTTTCGTGGGTACGTGCGAGTACTGACAGGTGCCACAACACCAACAGATATGGCTTCGGGGACGTGGTGACCATGCTCCGAGCTCAGGTTCTTTCCGAAACTCTGTGGGCTTTCATCAGCAATGCGGAGCACGAACCACTCATTCTCGACGGGAACGAAACGCAAAGAGGGGAAAAACAAAAAGAAAAAAAAAAGCAAGAGACGCATCATTCTCTGTCGTGTCGACATTCATCTGTAGCAAGGCGAGGTGTTTGAGAGCTCCCTACTTTTCGCTCTCGCAAAATTTCTTTTCTCTTCCTTTTTGACTACAGGCCCTCAGTGACAGCTCGAGAACCCACATCCGTTCAATGTTTCAATTCACAGTACCTTCTACCGATCCTCTTTCTTCTTGATAGTTCTTTCTTTATATTTTCTTTCTTTTTTTAAAGCAGGAATCTCCCGATCTTCGTCGCCATCTGCGGCGCTGTGCGGCAAAGTCGGCCGCTGCCGGCTGAGGTCGGAGTCGTTTCGACTGACGGTGACAGCCGCGAACGATTTATGGGAGCTAAATCGTGCGCCGTCGTGCGACAACTGCACTAGATGCAGAAAACGAGAGTAATAAAAAAATCAAATTGTGGAGCACAATACGAAGAAAACGTCGAAGAAGAGTAACTGGCGCCATTCATTTTGCTCCGGTTTTCATTATAAGGAAGGTAAGAAAGAAGGAATGGGGAGGTCTGAGGAGGAGGCGAGAACTAAAACCTCGTTGGATATTGGAGGAAACGGAAATATACGAGAAACGCGTGAGTGCAGTAAAAACTTATATATATATATATATATATATATATATATATATATATATATATATATGTATATATATAATTATAAGTACACTCAATCGCCGAAGCTTTAAAGAGAGAGGTGGGGTCATAATTGAAAATTAAGGAAGAGAAGGTGGCAACACTTCACAAGTGTTAACATATATAAGAACGCTCTAAAACATGCATTATAACAAACAGCAAAGATGGCCTGACATTAAGCAAGCATGGTGTCTAGCAAACTGAAAAAAAAAAGATAAAAAGCGGTGAACAATACGCCAGAGGCGTACATAATGTATGGTGCCCAGTGAATGTGCACCACGCGTGTATATATATATATATATATATATATATATATATATATATATATATATATATATATATATAGATGTGTGTATATATATTGCAGATGTATAGGATACGCATTGGAGCGAGAAAAATAAAGATATCAGGCGTTAGTATATCGCCAAAAAAACAATTGAACTTCGAAAAAGTGTACTGTCGGTGACAGAGGCGATGGAAAGCCAGCAGGTGGTTCCAGTCTGTAGTTGTGCTTGGCATGAAATAATTAAACGGAGTCTTCCTATTGCAGCGGACGCAGGCGACTTTATTTTTTTCGTCAACCCGAGACTAATAATATGTGGGTGTTGAAATGGGCTGGTGTCTCAAAGACATCTGATTGTAAATTTTATGGAAAGAACAAAGACGGATGACGGTATCTACCGGTACGACTAGCCACGCGAGACAAGCTGATTCTGTTTCCTTATTTTACGAAATACATACATTTGTTCATTTCCCGTTCCTCCGTGAAGCAAAGCTAATTAATCATTTCAGCTTGTACGGAATACAGGCTTAGGAAGGACGCTTACGTGAGACGCTTACGTGAGCAACCGCGTTAGGGGTGCCATGTTGTGTCACAAGTCACCGCCATTACGTAGCTGTAATGGCGCTGACCTTCTATAAGTCTGGTGAACTGCTGTTGCGACGCGTCAGTAGCGAGATACTCGTTACAGTTTATAGTACTTTTCTAAATTTTGTTCGACCAGAACACTCACGTAATACGAAATCGGCTTTCAAACGCGTTGTGGTTGGATAAAACGGCTCAAGATGTAGCCGCCAGCGTTGCTACTGTCATCAACGGTTCCCGTAAGGCGGCATTTCTTGAAGGGCAATCCGTTTACGAACAAGCTAGCGGCTTTCTAATGAAGCGCGGATGAAACGGGATGATCGGTGAGATAGACAGTTATCGCATAGCATGCTCGATCTATAGCAAGCTCCGCAATCCGATTGGGAAATATCATTGATTCAAGAAGTTTCACGCGGTCATGCAAGATTGGGTCTATGGCGACGCCTTTGTGGGAGGGCCTTGGAATAATATTGCTCTCTTAGGGGGTCTTTAACGTGCGCCTAAGGTAAACTCCACGAGCATTTTTTTGTATCCCCCCCCCCCCCCCCCCCGTGGAAATGCAGCCACCGAGGCTGGGAACCGTACCTGCGACCTCGTACTCATTCACGGAACGCCATTGCCACTCACAAGGAGTCATTCTTACAAAATCTTTCCAAATAACAACGAAATGCTAGAACAACAAAAAGGCAACACACCATAACAATGAACTTTATTCGAATGAAAACTTGATTCGTGTAGTAGATAATCAATTAGTTATTGGTTTTTTTGAACCATCTATAATTGAAATTTTGCTCCAGCCCATGAAAAAAAAAAGGAAAGACAATGCACAGCCCTTATATCAAGTTTCCTGCACTTCAATCGGAATTTCGATGCATCACGTTCAGCGTAGCTAAAATGGTATGGTGGCCGTTGCAGGGTTAACAGATTTTTTTTAAAGCGTAGGTATTAACATCTGCGAAAACTCCTCAGAAATATTTGAAAATATTAACTAAAAATATTAATATTATTATATAAAAATATTAATATTTTCAAATATTTCTATTTCTATATTTCTATTTCAAATAACTAATTGATATATATATATATATAATATATATATATATATATATATATATATATATATATATATATATATATATATATATATATATATATACACACGATTACGGAGTGAAATCTTCGTCGTAAAATGTCGTCGTCAACTTTCCAGGGAATTAGAGAAATAGTGTTGGATTACGATATGGTAGGACGCAAGTAGTTTGCGAAGGCTGGGCGATTATGCCGCCACAATTCAAACAGAATCCCAGTATGATCATCATCATTCATTCTCAGTATAGAGGAAAGAAAGGTGAAAGGTTGCGGTAGGGACCAAATTTCTGGCTTACGTGACAGGCATGAAGAAAAGCAGGTTCCTGTTCAACAAACGAGCAATAACGATGAAAACGGAAGAAAATTTTAGCCAGTCTACTGAAGAATCAACGTATCTTCAAAGAGCGGCCGGCAGGTATTGTATTGGGGCGTGCTTGTCTGCACTGGAGGAGGCTGGCGTGTCTTGCTTAACTAATGATCTAAAGAAGTCGTGCCAACATCTACATCAATGTTAGCTTCATGCAAAGAGTGAAAAAGCCCTTCCGACTCGAATGATCCTAACAACATCATCGTAACGGTAGCGGAGGAATCGCCGCGGCAGATTCAGTCGAAGGAAGACGCGTCAGCGTACCCCAATGCAGAGAGGAATAGGGTGGTGACACCACATATTCATCGACTGTCGCACCACCTCAAGAAAATTGCGCAGCACAGTAACATTCCTGTTGCGTTTTCAGCACCTAGCAAATTAAGCAGTCCTTGTAGGATAAGACCGCACCAAGGGGCGCAAAGAAAACAATTTGGGAAGAGAAACACCGTGATAAGCTAGGAGCGTGTATGAAAGGCGTCATCTATCAAATTCCTACATCCTGCGGAGTCGGCAGATGCCCTAACGATAGACGAGGTGAGAACAAAAGCAAGTTAAACAAAAAGTAAGCTGATGGTTTTCTTGCACTACAGCTCAAGAGGTTCATCTGCCGGCCCATACTTGAACATAAGGTGATTAAAAGGTGATGATCATGTGAATAACAAGTGATAACAGGATAAGGTGATTAATAAAGCGTTAACTAGATGACCAGGTTCGTCAACTGAGCACATCGCATCGCCTTCCTCGGTGACGCTCGCACCAGCTAACCATCCATCTCATCATCGGAAGAAGAGTTGGAATTTATGCGCATGGCATGATTATTTTATCGCGGTACGACCCATGCATGTCGTGAGTGGTGTTATCAGGAAGCTCAGAGCGCGTTTCCGATTGCACCCGAGTGAAAGCTATAATATGTGTGCCATGATCCCGCAATTTAACCTCGTTGTTTAAACCTATTGCTCCAAATGTGTGCGTAGCCTGGGTCCTCCTTTCGTCCTATTTCGAATGCGCTGTGCCTTTTGCCTCCATCGTGCTACGTCAACAAACCGAACGTGAAATACTCGTTTTGCGGAAGTTCGCCAGTTATGGCACTAGGTTTTTCCACATTAAAATCGAAACGAACGAACGAACGAACGAACGAACGAACGAACGAACGAACGAACGAACGAACGAACGAAAGAAAGAAAGAAAGAAAGAAAGAAAGAAAGAAAGAAAGAAAGAAAGAAAGAAAGAAAGAAAGAAAGAAAGAAAGAAATAAAGAAAGAAAGAAAGGTCCGGCATTAAAGCCTATTTTTGAAAGATGCTTAAACAGCAACAGTCAATATAGGAAAATCAACAGCGCACAAATTAATCTATAACCCAAACAGAATTGTGCGACGTGACAATGAGACACAAATACAAGCAAAGTATTAATATGAGAACCATCTTAAAATAGCGCGCAAAGGGGACGGCGCAACAGAAGGAACACAGTGCAAGCGAAACATCGATTGCATTCTACAGCGCAGAAATGAAATTCCTTTCGCGCCTGGTTTAATCACTTCCTGGTCGACGAATTTCATCTTTCCTTGTAACGGTGCTCCTGCGCAGCTTGTGGATATATATATATATATATATATATATATATATATATATATATATATATATATATATATATATATATATATATATATATATATATATATATATATATATATATATATAGTCGTGGCTCTGGCTTCAATAAAATCAGTTGTTAGTTAGCGCCTGTGTTCTTTTTATTTCTAGCCGGTTCTCATGTCAACATATCAACTAGCCCAACATTCAACTCTTTTAACTTATTCACACATCGATACAGTGTCACTTTTAGTGAAGAAGGTTATTAACGCTTTCAGAAGAGTCTCGACTATGCAAATGAACTGCTTATTTGCCCAAGGATCGGTGCTTTTAGTAATTAAGACTTCATTACGTACGACGTTATAACAGAAGCTCGCTGATGTTGTGAATGCTATAGGGCGTGAATATTGTTTCACTATACTGGCGAAAACGACCGTTTACTATCCGAAAACTATTGGAAAAGTGTTCGATGTTCGATTCGATGTTGGCATTATTCGATGCGTATTCTACTTGTTCAGAAAAATTGCTATTCACACATTGATAGAAAACGGTACTAGCATGCTTCAAACTGCCCCCTTATTGAGGCATATAAAGAGGACAATATTGATGTATTATACGCCGATCTGAGATATCTCACTAATTTGTGAATAATATTGTCTCAAGATTCTCTTAAATGTTGTAACAGATTGACGGAATGTCGGAGCTGTTGTTTAAGACTTGTACGATTTGGGTTTACTAACAAACGGAGTTAAGAGAACTTGTTATTAGCGCAGTGTCACGGATCTGTAAACATTTGGTCGTGCATATTCTCGAAAATTTGAAAATTTCCGACAATTTTTGCGACAAATTCGAGACTCTAAATCGAACTTTTGTTTCTACACTCGGTAGGCTCAAGCTTCCTCTCCTAAATGTGAAAAATTTTATTCATATTTGTGGAGTTGTTTCCCAATGAGATTGTTTGAGCGCTTCGCATGCAATGTAATGAAACAATCGGAGTTGGCCCGGAGGGAATGCTTACTCTTGAAAAGAGCCCATGAAAAGGCCATCACAGCGGTTGCTGTGAAAGTTAATGACATTAGCATTGTTGGCACACTGTGTACGCTTTCTGGCAAGTATTCGAGTCCAGATATGACTGTTTTCCTTTCATCACAACTTGCGTACCTAAACATATTCCGCTCGTTATGTACCGCTCTTCCAATGACAAAAAAATAAAGAAACGTTAAAATTTATCCGTTGCTAAGCGGAACCGAATCCGCGTCACATGTATATTTAGACACGGTACACCTGCGGAGTTCGTGGCGGCGTCGCCAGGGGGCGTCACGTGTCCACAATGATGCGCGAGAAAAAAGCCCGGATGCAGCACACGTTTCCCGAATGACGCGTTTCGGCGGTGGAAAATACGCTGTATCGCTACTCCAATCGTATTAATGTTCGGCATACATCTTGAGAGGGGGCTTCTGATGAAATTTTATTTTCTTCGAGGGCTCGGAAAGGGCAAACGTAGCGAGCACCAGCACAGGAGGCGAGAAACTGACAGTGACGATAGAGTGCGGAGCGTGCAATATATAAAATAATTTAACCCTCATTCACTTTTAAAGGTTGTAAAAATATTCTGTATTGCGCTTTCATCTTCTTCTTCGTGCTCGTGTTTTGCAGAGTAGCTAGCCTTTTGAAACCATGACGACCTCACCCCAACAGCTCGGCTTTTTCACGCACGTGTCAAATTTCGTCGGAAACATTGTGGCGACTAAACAATGGAGCTCGAAAATGACGAAGGTCTTTGCCGACTTTGGTATTCGCAGGCGTAGGCAGTAGGCGCTATGCCGCCAAATGTGTCGGAGCAAATGAACCGTTTTATAGCATTATAATAAACCCTCCGCTAAAGCTCCGCTTCAGATCGATTCCAACATATGCGTTGGATGTGCATAACTTCTTTTTTTCTAGGAAGCTGTGTGCGCCCAACTGCAGATGCCGCATCACCTTCTTTCGTAGCGAGCGTGGAAGGCAACGCACACTACCACCGCGGTCCCGGAGACAACGTGAAAAAAAAAAAAGCGAGGATTCTCAGAGAAGTACTTCGAGGGCGAAAATAGAAACCGGTAAAGAAAAAAAAATTCAGGCGGGAACGGCGTCCGGTTTACTCGCGTTTCGCCGAAGTCGGGCGTGGGAACGTCGAGCGGAGGTGGCAGGCGAATCTGTATCATGACGACAGCTGTCTTCACTGACAGAGGTGGCGGCAAGGAGCTGCGGGAGGAGGAGACGAGGCGGAACCATCGGGTGTTCACTTCGTCTTCGTCGAGAGGATTTACAGGGAGCGGAGACTACTCGTACTTGCGGGGCATCTTGCGCTTCGCTGCCCGAGGCTTGGCTCTCCCTGTGCTCCGCCCGACACAACTCTGTGCAGTATCGTACCCAAGGTATATACGGATCTCGTCAATCAACCAGAAACGAGCAGCGGCTGCGAGTTAAAGAAGAGCTGAACTAAATAAGGAAACAAGGCGGCCTTGTTTGATGCCCCATTGCTAATCCTTTCGCGAAGTTCCCCCTAATCTCCGGCTAAGCGCAGGGGAATTGCTAGCGGAGATTTAGCGCATACTCCCAATATGGGAAGTTTTACTGCTACGAGAGTTTTGGATTAATATTGGCCACCTAGTGTTCCGCAACCCTTCACCGAAATTGCAGTACCTTGTTACTGCGGCGGCTCGGTGGCTTTGCCGCTTCGCACGACAGTTGTGAAAGGAAGTATAAGCAAAGCACTGGAGGCGTCTACCGCGCGGAGTCTCTTCCGGGAACAACGGCGGCAGAGGGGGGAGAGGGGGGGGCGCATCGGAATGGATCCAGAAAAAGGCTGCGTCTGGAAGATCCCGGGGCACTGTGGCGAAACCTGCCTCGCCATGGTATCGAAGGGCAGCGGTGGCGCCTTCGACCACTCGACGGAATGGGTGGGCGGGCATTTGTCTAGGAGCGGAGCACTAACTTGCGCCGGCACCGAGGTACATGGAGGCTCGAGGTGTTCGCGTGCTAGACTAACACCGGGAGATAGCTATTAGAGTTAAAGAGCAAAAGAAAACATAGCCTCCCAGCGCAAACTTCTGAGAGCGAGATGCTCCAGTACCGCATTTTGGGCCACGAACTCTGCGCGCAGCCTCGGTTGGAACGGCGATTATCACGCATGCGCCTCTGTCCGTCGTAACGACGAGCACGCCAGCGAAAAGTTTCGTTAGAACTTCGAAAGGTTCGGAAACGGTTCGGCGAACAGCGCAGCCACCCAGTAACGCGAGTGCATATAGCGAGCAATAGAAACGCTGCGGCATCAAGCCTCGGAGGAAAGTGTAAGGCCCCGAACGGCTTTAACGATTTCGGAGAGTGCCGGTTGGAAAGAAGAACGTTTGGTGTTAGCGTTCTCGAAGTCTTTGGGAAACGCGCCCTTCAACGACTGCCAGCAATTCGACACTTTACCGTTGCCGTTCACGTTACAGTGCAGACGTGCACGTGTGCACGCACGGCAAGTATGCGTGGGGGCACACGAACCCATATGCATATAGAGACGCCGATAAAGTGACACGCGCGCCAAGGCACGCCAGACGTAGGAACAAACACCAACACACAAAAACACGCATATACAAAGGAAACACGAGGAAGGCGGGAGATGGAAATTCAAGACGATGAACAAAACCAGAAGAAGGTAAACGCAGGAGTGAGCGCTTCGACAAGTGGACTTGCCTTTTTCAAGGCGACATATGCTTTCCACGGCGCAGTATATATAGGTAGCGTTCTTCTAAAGGGGAAAGTGGTAAGGCGTGGGAGCGAGACAACGATTTAAGGTGTGTTAGCGGCGAGGCTACAGAATTGAAAAGAAAGGGTTGCTATTCACGCGGTCGGTGACACAGCCATGTGTTTTTTCGTGGAAAGGGCCTGTACGACGGAGAGGGGAGAGGCAAGATGACTCACTGACCTCTAGTGAAGCAAATATTTCCACCCTCCCCCCTTCCCGCCCAACTTCGTTTTTTTTCTTCTTCTTTTTCTTACGCTAACTTCTGACATTATGGCGAACGTTTTTTTTTCTTTCAATTATTTGTCTATAGCTGCCCCCTCCTGACTGCGTGAGTTAGCTTTACTCTAGCCTGTTCACGATTACATTGCCAACTCTGACATAACTGCCGGCCTGCCTTGCAAATATTACGCCATTTCCAAGAACCTGCGAATTCTTCCGAAACTACTTTCTTCTGAAACTACAAAAGAATCTTGCACCGTACTGAATGTCGTGCTTCCTGCTAGGTTACTCTATGACTTCTGATGATCAACATAACAGCGAAATAGATTGGTATAATTTCGCGAGGCGACAAGTCTTTTTTTCAGATCTACTGGATTTTTAAGGCACCGTTTCATTCCTGGATTTCTCTCTCACCTGCGTTCTCTCGTGCGTTCTGCACACTCAACAATGTGCAAAAAAATAAATATAACACCATGGCGCGCGTTTCCAAAATCACCGTGGACTCACGCAGTGTGTAACAACAACCATTGCGACGTCGTTCTTGGCCTCCATATTGCCTTGTAGGCCGTGCGTTTCACAAACGTTTCCGGATCTTCAGAAGTGCAGAATGCACACCCATAGTACGTTCTTGTTTATAATTACCGCGTCCGAAGTATACTGACTGATAGGTGGACACTGAAAGATCCAGTGGGAGAAGTACAATATATTCGCCGACTCTAGTTCACTCTGAATGGCAAATTTACCGGCTTTGTGGTTTTTGCTGTCTTGCCTAAAGTCGGCATTTAAGGCTCCAGCACTATAGGTTCCCTTTCCGTTCCGACTCCGGTCCGATATGTCGGTCTCCCATTATATTGCCATTCCATCTGTCCGACTGGTACCATCATTCCGTTCCATTACATTCCGGCCATTCCATTCCGAAGTCATTCCGACTCCCTAGTTGCCACTCCGCAGCTCTGGTACAGACACGCAGACATGCATGTGCAAACGCATTGGCACGCACACCTATCTTATATGCCACCTCGTTTGGCTGCACTGAATGCGGCGTTATGCGGCTGAGCGCGAGGTCGGAGGCTCGATTCCCACAAGCTGCGGCCTCGTTGTTCCGACAGACGGGACACGTACAAAACACTCGAGCTGTGATTTGAGTGCGCGTTGCTGTGCCCCCCGGGTGGTCAAAACGAAACCGGTGCCCTCCACTGCCGAGTCCCTCATGACCCACTGTGGAGTTTCACGACGTTCATCCTCGGAGTTTAAATGAGACATGGACGCACTTAGAGATCGCCGCTTGTATCGGTGAACCCAAACTCGTGCAGTTGTGTGTGGCGAAATCTTTTTTGTTTTGTTTAACTGCTAAGAATAATTGTTTCTAGGACTTTACGTGGCAAAAACCACACCCTCTTTTTCCTTAGTTTTCACCCCCTGGGGTCCTCTGTTAAGGTGCTCCTAAACACATACACACGATAATTTTTGGATTCCGCCCTCATCGGAATGCTGCTCCGCGGCAGGGATCGAACCCGCAACCTCGATCAGCACCGCAACGTGATAGCGGCGCAATGTTTCGACCGGCTTTTGATATATCGGGCCCTCTCTGATGAAAAGCGCTTGACAAACCAGCTATGCTTGGCGGTTCTTTATGGGACCAGCAATAATGGCTAGACGTGGCGAAAAAGAAAAGATGAAAGAAACCGATTTCTCCAAAACTGATAGCTGAGGTCGGCTCGACGATGCCTCTCTAAGCGTCTCGTCTATCGAGAAAAATGGAAGGCGCATTTGGCACAGAACAGCGAGTCCAAAGTGTGAAAACACCCCCCCCCCCTCCTCCTCCCCATCTCCCGTCTCCCGCTACTGCCGTCAAAAACAACGAGATGAAAAAGAATATATATTCGGTTAAAAACTTGCCGATTTGATCGACTTAGACAAGCGAACCACTCGATTAAGAAAAGAAAAAAAAGCAGCAAAGGGCAATGAATTCAAGCGTTGCCGCATTGAGGTTTCCCAATCAATGTCGCCGTCCACTCATTTCCTGGCGTCTGGTCGTCTGGTAATGAAGCCAGGCTGATTAAACGGCGCGACCGTGTCTGCCTCGCTTGTACTCGTCAGCGCTGAGAAGGACGAGTCCGCTTCGGCAGCCGCTGGCAGCGTCGCGGTTTAATTTTGGTCAGGGTTAGCGCGCGCGCGCCCGCGTGACACCGCAATCTTGCTCGGACGGGTGGGAATTGTGTGTGTGTCGAGACAACACCACGGCAGATTTGTATACCTTGGCGAAGAGACAGAATTCAATCTTCTGTCGCCGCTGCCGGAATGACAGAACCAGACGGGAAGGAGATTGCGCCGTTTTCTGTTTCTTTTCTGTTTCTACAATTTTTGTGGACCGGGCTTTGAATCAAATTGAGGTTCTTGCAGGTAAACACCTATTGCGAAGGGCTAGCTTTCGTGTATTCGGCAAGTTGTGACACAAACAAAAGAATATATATATATATATATATATATATATATATATATATATATATATGTGTGTGTGTGTGAGGAGAATGTAGGAGATCAGTGGGCCAGTTGTTATTTGGGAAAGTGATGACAGAATGGACGCATTGTCGCAAACGAAAACCTAAACTTTGTTTATGCCAACAGTTCGGGGAATGGACGAGGACACGAGAAGAAATGAAGACGAAGACAAGCGTTAACCATCAACAACAAAAATTTCCCGAGTATGACCCATGCCGGCAGTAAATTTTTGCTGTTGATAGTTAGCGCTTGTCTTCATCTTCGTTTCTTCTTGTGTCCTTGTTTTGTTGCGCTGTTCCGATAACTTTGAATTAAAACGACTGTTTGTTACGCCGAGGCTACGGCCACACGTCGCAAAAAAAAGCGCGAATAATGTATACGTTGCAACATGAACAGCTGAAGTCGTGCGAACACATCGGGAGAAAAATGTGCACAGAGTGGTTGGCAAGCTGATCGCGAACAAGTCTTTGTCGATTAAAACGTATGCCATGAACCAAGCACACTAGGTCAAGTCCACTGAGTGGAGCACCCCGTGTTGGACCAATCCTTTGAGAGAGAGAGAGAGAGAGAAAACCGAAGGGGATGACTACACGGAGTGCTGGCTTGCCAATGCTGGCAGCGTGTTGTTATGCGCAATTTCAGTTTATTTTCTTCCTCCGTAGGTACGTGGGCCATCCCTTGCTGGATATTTCATCCCTGAAAGAAGCTCGATCGCAAACGCGTGACTTCATTCGCGCATTACGCCTGGTAAGAAAAGTGCAATTGGCTTCATCTGCCACTCACTAGAGCACTGGTCTTACGCACCCATCTTTTTTAATGGAAAGAAACATTTGCGAGACGCTGTACGCTCGCGGGACGCCCTCTGTCGCACTTCTCTTCGCAGTTTCACAAACTCGAGAACGCTCGCCTCAGAAGAACATTTTGTTGGGCTAGTTGGTGCATGTTACTGAAGTACTAAAGTACCAAACAGACGGCACGCGCACGTCCGTGTCTCTTCTTGTGTCGTCTGTTTGGCGCTTTAGTACTTCTGTAGCTCGCCTCAGAAGAACATCATGTTGGTGCATGTTACTGAAGTACTAAAGCACCAAACAGACGACACGCGCACGTCCGTGTCTCTTCTTGTGTCGTCTGTTTGGCGCTTTAGTACTTCTGTAGCTCGCCTCAGAAGAACATTTTGTTGGGCTAGTTTGTGCATGTTACTGAAGTACTAAAGTACCACACAGACGGCACGCGCACGTCCGTGTCTCTTCTTGTGTCGTCTGTTTGGCGCTTTAGTACTTCTGTAGCTCGCCTCAGAAGAACATTATGTTGGTGCATGTTACTGAAGTACTAAAGCACCAAACAGACGACACGCGCACGTCCGTGTCTCTTCTTGTGTCCTCTGTTTGGCGCTTTAGTACTTCTGTAGCTCGCCTCAGAAGAACATTTTGTTGGGCTAGTTGGTGCATGTTACTGAAGTACTAAAGTACCACACAGACGGCACGTGCACGTCCGTGTCTCTTCTTGTGTCGTCTGTTTGGCGCTTTAGTACTTCTGTAGCTCGCCTCAGAAGAACATCATGTTGGTGCATGTTACTGAAGTACTAAAGCACCAAACAGACGACACGCGCACGTCCGTGTCTCTTCTTGTGTCGTCTGTTTGGCGCTTTAGTACTTCTGTAGCTCGCCTCAGAAGAACATTTTGTTGGGCTAGTTTGTGCATGTTACTGAAGTACTAAAGCACCAAACAGACGACACGCGTACGTCCGTGTCTCTTCTTGTGTCCTCTGTTCGGCGCTTTAGTACTTCTGTAGCTCGCCTCGGAAGAACATTTTGTTGGGCTAGTTGGTGCATGTTACTGAAGTACTAAAGTACCACACAGACGGCACGCGCACGTCCGTGTCTCTTCTTGTGTCGTCTGTTTGGCGCTTTAGTACTTCTGTAGCTCATCTCAGAAGAACATCATGTTGGTGCATGTTACTGAAGTACTAAAGCACCAAACAGACGACACGCGCACGTCCGTGTCTCTTCTTGTGTCCTCTGTTTGGCGCTTTAGTACTTCTGTAGCTCGCCTCAGAAGAACATTTTGTTGGGCTAGTTGGTGCATGTTACTGAAGTACTAAAGTACCACACAGACGGCACGTGCACGCCCGTGTCTCTTCTTGTGTCGTCTGTTTGGCGCTTTAGTACTTCTGTAGCTCGCCTCAGAAGAACATCATGTTGGTGCATGTTACTGAAGTACTAAAGCACCAAACAGACGACACGCGCACGTCCGTGTCTCTTCTTGTGTCGTCTGTTTGGCGCTTTAGTACTTCTGTAGCTCGCCTCAGAAGAACATTTTGTTGGGCTAGTTTGTGCATGTTACTGAAGTACTAAAGCACCAAACAGACGACACGCGTACGTCCGTGTCTCTTCTTGTGTCCTCTGTTTGGCGCTTTAGTACTTCTGTAGCTCGCCTCGGAAGAACATTTTGTTGGGCTAGTTGGTGCATGTTACTGAAGTACTAAAGTACCACACAGACGGCACGCGCACGTCCGTGTCTCTTCTTGTGTCGTCTGTTTGGCGCTTTAGTACTTCTGTAGCTCGCCTCAGAAGAACATTTTGTTGGGCTAGTTTGTGCATGTTACTGAAGTACTAAAGCACCAAACAGACGACACGTGCACATCCGTGTCTCTGCTTTTGTCGTCTGTTTGGCGCTTTAGTACTTCTGTAGCTCGCCTCAGTAGAACATTTTGTTGGGCTAGTTGGTGCATGTTACTGAAGTACTAAAGCACCAAACAGACGACACGCGCACGTCCGTGTCTCTTCTTGTGTCGTCTGTTTGGCGCTTTAGTACTTCTGTAGCTCGCCTCAGTGTCGCGGGGCGTCAGGTTGCTTCGATTCGACCTCCGCCCTCTGCTGGTCCGCGGCAACGATTCATATTGACTCGCACCTATTATGGAGCTTCGTAAAAGTTCTTTCGGGTATTTGGAAAAAAAGGAAAAAGAACTTTTCGTAGATACCCGAAGCCAGCGTTCGCTAATTAGTCGCGCAAACGCTGTCAACTGCCCCCGATAGATGCGCCCGGAAATCGTTCCCAAAGCGATCGTGTTAGCAGTCCGTTGCGACGACGCAGCTTTTCGAAAACTGTGGCGAAGAAAATTACTCACTATCCCGGTAACGTGCCTTGGAACAAAGTATGCGAACAAGTTTATTACACTCTTCTGCAGCCATGAAACCTATTCATTAAAAGCTAAATGAATAAATGAATAAAATAAAAGAATACCAGGAAATATAAGAATTTAAATAAATTTACACGTTGCCTTGGGGTCTAGGCGTTAAAACAATTCACAAATCTGCTTGCTCCTCACGAAACCAGCAAGGGTCATGCAGACGGGCCTTTTGTTCAATGTGCAACGTCATTTATGGCCTTCGTCGTACGCAACACGCAGGAACAGTCTCTTAGACGCCTGTCTCAGGACGTCCAACGCTTGGCACTTTCGTAATATGAGGTTCCAAGGTGGCACGGTTTGAAGGCCATATACTGGGCACTGCGGCCGATCTTACGACAGTGGCAGTGCGTCTCAATCAGCTGCAGAACCGCTCCGCACTTGTCGACATCGATGAGGTCACAGCTGGCGTTAATGGCTCCACCAGTTCTTATTCCTATGTGAGGGCGACGGAGTACCACGCCGGGACCAAAGACCTCTAACAGAGGAACTTATTTTAGAATGCCCACATAACAAGAAATCGCAGCGGAGGGCGACGAGGGCACTGTTGGAGTTTTTAAGGGCTACAGAATTGGACAAGCGGCTGTAGCTTGAACAGATGTTTATAGTGCTGCAAGTGCTACTGTGCTTTACGGTGATGGTATGCTGTGACAGTGACCGGCTGTGGTTTTCTCTTTATACTCCTTTCTTTCTTTATCTCTACTTTGCTATCACTTTACCTCCCCCTCTCCTCTCTCCCCAGCGTAGGGTAGCAAACAGGATCTTCCCAGCTGGTTAACCTCCGTGCCTTTCCCCTTTCTTCTGTCTTTCTCTTTGAGGCCTGGAAGAGGCTGGGCACGAAAGGACTGAATACTGATTTTTTTTTTGTTTACGATGGTTATTACCAAGAAGGTTATTAGAAAAGGAAGGTTATCCACTGATTTCTGTTGCTAAAAACGTGCTACTTAAAAGTTTTTTTTTTCTCCGAGCCAGCAAGGAACCGCGTGAAACACGAAAAAAAGAATGCCACGTGAGTTGCTGCGCGCAACTTTCCCGGGTCCGGTCGCTCTGGCTGTCCAGCTGTGTGGCAGTTGCATATTTCTTTTTAAACATGGGCACAAATTGCGGGGGGCACATGGTAAAAGCTCGTTCTCTGGTGCCAGTGTATATATATATATATATATATATATATATATATATATATATATATATATATATATATATATATATATATATATATCGTAAGAAGCCAACAAACAATGACACTGAGGACAACATAGTTGAAATTGCTTGTACTTATTAATGGAATTAAGGAAATGTTAACTTAATGACAATGAAAGTGGATGAAGAAACAACTTGCCGCAGATGGCGAACGATCCCATGTCTTCGCATTACACGTGCGATGCGTGCGACGATGCATAGAGCATGGCATGCGTAATGCGAAAGCGTGGGATCGTTCCCCACCGGCGGCAAGTTGTTTCTTCATCCACTTTCATTGCTATCAACTTATGATATTGTGGGGTTCTCCTCCGGCACTCTTGGGACAAAGGAACGACAACACAGTAGTACAAACAATCACAAAGGCATTTATTGCACCTTTCGTAGATCAATGCCAGCTAGCCGAGTTGCTATCCACAAAACATGCTGATGGGGCACGCGACAAATGTAGAAGTCCGACTCAGCGCGACCGGAAGCGAGCGAATATGTTCGCCCCATGCTGGATCCCAACGCCTGGTCGTTCGCGCGTATTGTCACGCCAACGGTGGCGCATTCCAAGGCGGCCACGCGAGACGGTCTCGCAGAAGCATGGGTCGGCGCGCGCGCGGCACGGCACGTCCGTACCGCTTGACGATCTCGAACCCAAGAGCGCAAGCGCCTTCCTTTCGGCGCCTAAGTAACCTCGCCTGTCGGCGGCGTTAGCAGCGCAACACTCGCGCCATCTCTCGCACTGCGCCCCAACCACATCGACCGCCGCGGGCATCACGCAGGCCACGCGGCGAAGCCGCATTACAGGAGACGTGCTATGCGGGAAAAACATCGGGACGCGCGAGAGTCGCGCATCCCCACAATATATATATATATATATATATATATATATATATATATATATATATATATATATATATATATATATATGTATATATTTACCGACCCAGCAGCAAAGAAAGCTTAGCTTTAAAGTGTCCGAGAGTGAGCGAGGCTGCTCGGCGCGTTTGTTTTGTGCCCCGCCCGTTCGGCGCCTACCGTAGGGTACGCTTCGAGTCGCTCGCGCATTCCGCGCAGATCGGCACGGCGCACGCCTCGCTTTTACCCCCTCAAATATTTTCCGATAGGCGCGCGCGGAGCTCGCACAGCTTCTTGGTGCGAGCCCCGAGGCCGACGTCGTCTCCGTCGCGGGAGAGGCTCTACCCGAGTGTGCAAACAAGCGCACGCCAAGTCAAGGCGAGCCATCTGTAGCCCAGTGGGCCCGGGGATATTTGAAAAAAATGGCGAACCTAAATATAGAATAAGAAGTAAGCAGACAGACAGAAACAAAAATACTAAAACGAGTAAATAAAGAAAAAAAAGAAGCTTAGGTGGATGCTCTTTGCCTGCCGTAGGATCGAAATAAACACTGCCACGCCATTGCAGCGTCCACGTTATGCGTAGGTTGTATCTATTCTTGGTGTATCACTTGGATAGGGCTACTTTCAATTTATTTATTCGTATTGCCTTGTTAAGCATTTTTTTTCGGACCAGACGGACACAGTTGCTGCTAGGTCACGAATTCATTTTTCAGTGCCGCGGAAGGAGTGATCTCCCAGGAGGGCACTTGCGTTAGATCATGTATCAGCCACGATAGCCTAGTTATTCGGAGGGTGTTAAACCGATTAGATAGCAGACAGTTTTCACACACTAAGATTCTGGGACCATGGTCGCTCGCGTCGCAGGCTAACAAAGCGACGCGGGCACTGCTACGTTTCCCGAAATCGACTGGCCCCTGTGAGCGATTATATGCGCGAAGTTACGAACGACCGCGCGTATTCACACTGATAGTACCTTTTTCCCTCCCTCTCCTTTCTCATCTTCCCTTAAACCCCTTCGCCTGTGTAGGGTAGCAAACCGGACGTGTGTCTGGTTGACCTCCCTGCCTTTCCTTCCTTCTTTTCCTCCGCCTTGGTCACTGTGGGCGTCGTGCTGCTGCGCACAAGGTCGCGGGTTCGTTGTCGCCCGCGACGGCTGCATTTCGATTATTATTATTATTATTATTTGTTTTGAACACATATACACAGGTAACGGGAAAGAGAAAGTGAGGAGCAGGCTGGCAGCTGCCACCGGAAGGGGCAGAACGCCTGCCTACTCTTCTGAAGGGAGGCGACAGCAACACAGAAATGGAAGATAGGAAGGAGGGGAGGAAAAAGGAAAAAAGGAAAGGAGAGCAACAGGACAAATCTAAAGACCAAAGTAGAACACTGCAACAGGACAAATCTAAAGACTAAAGGGAAGCGAAGCAAACGCTCGCGTACACTTCGCTTTGGGCACACGTTGAGTGAAGCCGAGGTGATGGTCTCGAAGTGAACACGGAAGCGCTGCACTACGCCGTACCACACATAATCGGATGATGGTGTTTTGACACGTAAAACCTCATACGGCAATTAATTTATTGACAGATATTATTTTTTATCCACACCGTCGTGACGTCACACGCGAACGAAACCGGCCGTGAAGTGCGTTTCGAATACGGCGAGTTGCCACGAGGTTTCAAGACGCAGCGTCAGCGTTTTAACCAGCTTCCCTACGTTACATGTTTGTCTGTGTTGGAACGCAAGAGATTTCGGTCTATCTCGAAAAAAGACGCGCAGCGTCTCTCGTCGAGATAGAAATTTATAGTTTTCTTCCGTGGGTGTATAGTACACATTTCGATCCCATACACTTGCGAACCTTATCGTGACTACTTTCACTGTTGGTATGGCACTCAGCAGCCTCAACTTCTGCAGTAACATTTTAAAGCGAAAGCTTTACTGGCTGCGAACTTGCGATTTCGCCGTGGCCGTGCTCCGAGGAGGCACATGACGTCACACCGCGTTCCTCAACACTCCGGGTTCCTCATCACTCCGCGTTCCTCGTCGTTTCGCTCGCCTCCGCTCGCTTCGTCAGCTGCGTCGCATGCCAGATAACATGCCGGAGGATTGAAAAAGAGAGCTCGCGTACGCCGCAACCACAGTTGAGGCGGCAGTATGGACGGCGACAATTCTGATAAGCAGGAGGAGGCCTGGAATCGACTTCGGAACGAGATGAAGTGGAAACAAATCGCCCAGGAAACAGAACAACAGCGTGCCGAACGACTGGCTAAACGCCGCAACATAGCTAGACAACCAGACTAACCTGGACTTGCAATCAAGATTAAGCAAGGCTAACCATGCTATGCCTTAGCTTTTGCTACGTATATCTTGACATAGCCGAGCTAAGCCACTGCCATCTTTTTTTTTAATCTTTTCATGACTCGCTCATTCATGATCATGCCTCCCCTTCCACTCCCCTCCCGCCCCTTCCCACTTTATGTAATACCCGACGAGGGGGCCGCTAACT
This sequence comes from Dermacentor albipictus, assembly GCF_038994185.2. Taxonomy (NCBI): domain Eukaryota; kingdom Metazoa; phylum Arthropoda; class Arachnida; order Ixodida; family Ixodidae; genus Dermacentor; species Dermacentor albipictus. The sequence goes on from NC_091828.1 coordinate 122,191,507, forward strand.
TAAATGACGATGGTGACGGCATATCGTAGCGAAGTGGCTAAAATAAGTAACTACGCGGACGGCTTTAAGCTTCGTTGGCATGGCGACGCTCTTATCCGCCGGCAGGCTTACCGCTAGCGATGCTCAACAACGAACGACGCAGATGCTGACGCCAGCGTTCCGATGGTGCGTTATTACGGATTCAGCGGACCCCGATGATTCGATTTGGCGCCTAACGAGCGACGACGACGTTCCGTTTCTTCGACAGCTCGTCGAATTTCGATGACCTCGGGTGGCTGGTCTGCGCATGCGCAGGCTCGCTGCCTTACACTGCATTGCATTTACTGTTCTCGTTCTTCTTTTTTTTTGGCTCATTGATCATTACCTCTTCACGAAGAAGCTGTGCTACCGAGCCTGCACTATGCAGATTGCTGCCAGAATATGTAATTATGAGTTTATTTACATCTGTTTACGTCTTGATGCGCGATGAGGGAAGTTTGATGCGTTGTCGCAAGGTCGTTAAGTTACGGCCAATTCCCTTACGTCTTCGAGCTCCTCCAGCCAGCCTCTCCGCCTTCTCTTTCTCAATTTCAAGTAAAAAAGAAGTTTATGGCTGTGTAATTTGTAACTGCTGATACCGCCGTATTTTCATATCTTAACGCTACACTTATCATTTCGCTTTCGATCACTTGTTGCGCCAAGCTCGGTTTCCTTTCAAGTTTGTTATCCACCTAGTTTCGGCTCCACTTAGCTTAACCTAACCCAACCTTCCGGATCCCATACTAGGAACCACACGTGCGTGACATCGAATCACATCCGACGGCTCCACCGCATACAAGCGGTCCTGTAAATGTATCCGTCCAAAGTGCAGTTTGGGCACTCTACACGTCATCACTTTGTCGGCAAGTGCGGCTCTTGTTGAGAGCCCCTAATGCAATCTGACGATTATGAATGTACCGCAGTACTCGACCTTCGGTCTGTAGCTTTTGTCATGCCTTTGAAAGACAAAAAAGAAAAGAAACAAAAGCAGCCTGCGCAACGTTTAGCTGTTTTGCAGGCTTCTGTATGTACTAGCGTGCCCACACGCGGCTTTCGAAATCGAGGCAGATTATATCTTTCGCGAGGCAGTTCTCTTTGAGAATCGGGAAAAGAGTGTCAGCCCAGATGAGAACAAAAAAAAAAAGGAATTGTGAAGGCGCTTATGATTCGTAATTTTGTAAGAAGTTTCATTTAAATATTCCCTGTTTGTTGTTTGGTTTAGCTGACCTTACTACAATATATGCTCGTTTGCAAAGCGAGAAAGCATCGTATCAGTTGCCACCAATGATGCCGAACTCTCCAAAGCAATAGTTGCAACAATTTCTCGTATGCTTTTGGGAAACCCTGTTTGTTCAAGCGTAAACTTGAAGCACCCCGAAAGATGTTTAACTGCTCAGCTGCTATTCGTTAATTAGACCTAAGCTATGCGCATGTAAAACCTAGGGATGCTATACTAAGCTAAACTTTAACTGACTCGAAAGGACAAGAAAAAGTTCACTTTATCTGTAACACATTCTTGCAATCAGACCCTCCTTTCGTAACAGTCAAAGCCGATGGCATTTCTCGACCTTAACCGCGTCGAAACTCAGTTCGGGATTGAGCTCCTCTCCCCGCTCTTTAACCGTAACCTTTCAATCGAATAATCACCATATCTTTCACTATTACTAGCCAGTCTTGGCTAACTAACCCCATTATTTTCCGAGAGCTGACACTTACAGGTAATTATAGTTTACACGCAGGGTATTCTATTAGAGCGTAATAATCTAAAGACCTTCTTAGTCACCGTTAGTGCACCGTTACTGCACCCGTACTGTGCCAATGCCACACCGGCGCTATTGTATTCCAGTTGCTACACCAAACAAGAACCAAGTTTCATTGCCGCTTTCTTGTGTTCTCTAAATTCTATAATTTAGACGCCCCTCTGCTTGGGATCGAAGAGTTTGCATTACGTAACTATAGTGAAATAAAAAGTAATAGACAGTGCTGCCGGATAAGTAACCAGTTAACTGCACGTTAACTATTCAACCATTACTCGCTTGTTTACTGCATTGAAGCCGGTAGCAAGTTACCGTAGGAGATTAGGAAAACAGCGAATTAGCTCCCCTGCCTCATGAAAATCGAGGTACGTTATCCATTAGTGTAAGCAGCACCCTAACCAGCACAAGAGACGCTAGGAGGCTGTGCGTTAATCATGCACTCGCTGCGATGTGTTCTGCTTCGTTCTTTGAGTTTTGTCATCTTGCTTCTTCTTTCCTCTTTTCACGGCTTTTTCCTATCCTTCATTTCTATGTTTCTGTCTCCTCCTTTCTGAAGAGTAAGCAGGCATTGTGCCCCTTCCAGCGGCAGTTGCCAGCCTACTCCTCGCTTTCGCTTTCCCGTCAAGGGTATACAATGGCGACGACAACAACAACAACAACAACAACAACGACGACGACGACGACAACAACAACAACAACAACGACGACAACAACAACAACGACGACGACGACGACGACAATAACGATAATAATAATAATAATAATAATAATAATAATAATAATAATAATAATAATAATAATAATAATAATAATAATAATAATAATAATAATAATAATAATAATGATGATGATAGTAATACTTGCGCGTTAACAATGTTTTATTCATGGGCGCCGTGTAAACGCCATACGAGTAGGGAGAAGAAGAAGAAGTATTTTAATGAATGGAAAATGTAGAGAGGTCGGCCGGATAATGGAGCATCTGGCCTGCTACTCTACGTAAGGGAAGGGGAAGAGGATGATCTCTTCGTGATTCATTGCCTAGATTATTAATGATCAGCGCTCCCGTTGTGTCATTTCCAGGCAAACGCGTTGCATTTAAGCTACGCTAGACTGAGCACTATACCAATTAACTTTTGTGGAGGTTAATTAAGGAGAGTGATTTGAAACCACTAGTATACTAATATTTTTTATGGACGAGCGTGCCCGGCGTGCAACATATTTGAAAAAAATATTTTTTTCTTAGCTAAGTTCGCGTTTTGCGCACGAAGCTTCCCGACTAAATATCTTCAGCCAACACCGAATGACAGATAGTAATCGTAAACATTTCCTTCCGGCATTTTTTAGGTATCATCCTTACGGAACTGGTGCCGTGGCATTGAAACGTAGTCAATTCTACGGCGAATTGCATAAAATGTGCTCGGCTAACGCAAGACATCCGTAACTAGAGATCACTGGGAGAGCCAGTCATGGCACTAGATATTCAGGGCACTCCATAATTACTGTCACACTCTTCCACCACTAATTGGGCCTCCACTTATTAAATACTTATCCACGTCATTTTTTCAAAGCTTGTTTTTTTTTTCAATCTTCCTTCCGTATTTATATGGTGGTATGTGCTGGTTTGTTGAGTTTTCGGAGAAGGCATACCCTAATCAGCATCGACCCGTGTATCGTGAATGAGTCAGGCCCGAACACTTTCATGATTCTAAAAGTTCACCGCAAGACTGCCCACTGGGTGCTCAAGCGTGGCACACACAGGGACTTAGCTCGCAGTGGTTGCGCTGTAGCTGGGACAACTTTTCACCTTAAGAAAATTGGGAGTGTGAAAATTCAATGCGGGCCGCGGAGAAGCGTCAGATTGCTGGCCTTGGAGATGGATGTGCCGACGACAACAATGGAAGAGCCGTGCGAAGGGGCCACAAGGTGTTTCCCTACAAGTTAAAGAGAAGACATCCGCTGAGCAGTGGCGTAGAAACGGGGGGCCGTGGGCCCCGGGTGCACGGGGTCAGTAGGGAGGGGGGGTGTCATATACATCTGAAGACACCCGAAAATTGTCGATATCCTCGCCTTCTTCGACTACACCCGGGGGTGGGGGGGTGACAGAAGAGCTAAGGGCCCCGGGTGCCAGATGACCTAGCTACGCCACTGCCGCTGAGGGAGGTGTAGAGAAAACGAAGATGGTAAAATGGCGGCTGCTGCTATTGACACAGGCCGCGACTGTCTTCACTGATGAGAAAATTATCGCGGTAGAGGTTCCCCCACAGCGCTCGGAACTCTCGTGTGCTTGTTTCAAGGTCAGAGCTTGATGATTCAGCCAGTTGTAGTTTTGCGATGCTCTCACACGGTGTCTTGTAGTGCTTTCAGCTTGTGTAACCACCACTGGCCGCATTCCTCTTGTTCACTGACAAAAGGCGTAAAGATCGAAAGTCGGGAGTACTTCAAAGACATTCTAGAACTTCACCCGCTGCCCTCGTGTCATACCCACTTCGGCGAGCACTGCAGCCTTGGTCTTGGCAGCAGGACGTCGTGCTAGCACAGCAGTCGAAGATCAAATAGACGCACCACAGCGGTGGTGTCTCGTTCTGACGCCCGCCTTCATTCCACCTGAAAGAGTGACCGGTGAAGTGCCCTAACCTAGACCCAATGAACTTCTGTGTGTGGGCTATTCGCTACGAAAAGGACCGCGCCCATCAGCACCCTAGCACGGTAGACCTGAAAGCATCTCAGGAGAGAGGAAAGCGAATAATTTTCTTGGGGTATAATTCGGGGACCACGAATAAAACGCGCCCAGAACGTTTAAAGGCCGTGATCAAGGTCACGAGCAGAGATATTGAGTAAAACCGTTTGTGTTGCGTTCCTCATACATCGGGTAAGCGCCCTAAACAGATTTCTCGCACTTGTTTTCTTTTTTTTAGCTCTCAGTAGAAATTCTAGGATTAGAGAATGTGACAGTATTTATGACACATCCAGTACATACAGGTCGATACCAATGATTGAGCGTGAATTCTCATTGCATACAGGCGACTTCTTTGGCCAAGAACAGAAGATCTACAGAGGCAACGGCGGCGCTTGTCAAACAACGGTGCAGGGGTCGTGCGTGCAAAACTCTTCTCCTAGGAGTCACACACAAACACGCCATTCTCGGCAATGCAAACAGCGTCTCGGCATGGCGCACCACGCTAAATATGGATTCCTGTCACGAAATGAGCGTTACGCAAAGGAAGCATAACAGGCAGACTGCTTATGAAACGCGACGCCACACGTCTGTACGAAGCGTACGCTACACGTCTATAGTACACCTTAAAGAACTTCTGCTAAGCTTCCGACCTAATTGAATGCCGCTATCCGACTGCGATGTGCACGAGAGAGCAGCCTGCTGCTGTCGTCATGGTGTTTACCGCCTGATGTCAGCCTGAAAGCTGAAAGCGAAGTAGCTCAGAGGGAATACAACGTTGACACACCCATGTAGAAGACATATAAACTCTTAGTGTACAAGGCAATGCCGACACAGGGATCGAGCTGGCCAATGAGAGTACAGAGAAAGGAAATAGGGGGGGGGGGAGGGGGGGACTGGGAGGTGGAATTGACAGTGGCTTCTGTGCTGCAGGATGCTGTGGACGGCTTGACACGGGGAACGACGCAGATTCGCGCTGAATTATAAATGCGCCTCCTGCTCTCGACGTAATGAATCTGATTACAGATGCATGCGCGCGAGCTGTCTGCGATGCGCGGGCCAAGCGCCGTCGTCTGCGTTCCCGCCGGCGACGCAGACGACGCTGATGGGGAACAGACGGCTCTTCTGTTCGGCATCTCTTGTGCTAGGAACAGGCCGACGTAAACGCACACGCTACTGCTGGCTGTGTGTTAACCCTAAAAGGACGTTCGGGTGAAAGTGGGGGAGTTTCGCGAATTGAAAACGCGGCTCCGTTTCGCGCGTCAGAAGTCGTTTAGCCAGGCAGGCGGCTCACGCGGCGCTGTTGGAATGGCCGAGCTATGGACGTCCGGGCAAGCGGGGCAGAAGAAATGGAACTGGCACTAATTTCATTAACGGAGTGTTCAGCTTCTTTATCCGGCATGGGTGAAGGAATAAAAACGGAAATGCACAGAAAGATAAAAGAAAAGATTAAAGAATCGGATAGGCAGGCAGGCATACGGACCAACACATACGCACACTAACACACACACACACACATAGATAGATAGATAGATAGATAGATAGATAGATAGATAGATAGATAGATAGATAGATAGATAGATAGATAGATAGATAGATAGATAGATAGATAGATAGATAGATAGATAGATAGATAGATAGATAGATAGATAGATAGATAGATAGAAGTGACGGAACGTGAAGTACAGAAGTGTCAACGTCGTGGTCTGCTCTTCTTGACTCTTTGCTCTGCCTGTTTAGAAAACATGAAGCTTGTCTATAGCTATTAATGGGCTATTAAAGGCAAGGAAGGAAATAATAAACAAAGGGTGGTAAAGAATGAAGTTGCGAAAGAAGAAAGCCACGAACGTACGGAGAATTTAGAAACGGTCGAAGCATTTGCTGTTACAGAACGAAAAAGGCTAAATGGGTTAACATGGCAGAGAAGCCACAAAGAAGACAAATATTACTACATATGAACAATTTTTACTTTTACCGCCGATTGTCCTTTCTTTAGTGTTTAATTTAGCAACGAACGCCACGTAAACATGATTTCGATGGCATTTTGCGACGCGAAAACCGTAAGACATTCCGTCATATCTCTGGTATCGAAACTCCGCTTTCTCTTTCTTTCTCTCAATTTGTTATCATTATTTTACGTTTATTTCCCATTTATTTGCGTCGCGTTCACGGATACTTTCTTGCTGTCTGTGTTCAGCATGAATAAGCAAACGTTTCTCAGTGCGATATCGACCGACGCGACTTTTTCTACTGACAGCACTCAAGAAGAAAACGATATAGCAACCACGACAGCTATGTACGAGACCATCTCTCCGACCCAGACTTTTTGATGAGGAGGGCATGCTGTCAACAACACGAAATGCGCTGGCGTCAGCGATACATTCTGAGTAACGCCGCATTCGGGTGACATTGAAGCGTTGAAAGCCGTGTCAACGTCTCTCAAGCCAACGCGTCGTTTCACGCACATTTTCTTTTTGCTGTCCTCTTTATGGATCTCGCTTTTTGAGACGAAACGGAACTTAGCGATTATTCTTTTTTTGGCATGCAAAACGGCCGTCACTAAGCAGTGTTCCTCCGTTTTTCTTAGCAATCTGGCTCACTGAATTCGCGTCGCACTTAACCGATCATTCGCACCCGTCGACTCTGAATACGGTCACATCGTATTACATATCGCGCAACAAGAGCGCTATACTAAAGAAAGCCGTTAAGTACCGCAGAAAACGACACTATATTACCCAACAAGAAACAGCTGCGATGACCTCGAAAAAAAGAATGCGGTTTTAAGGGCGGCGGGCAAAGCGGGTGGATGGGAGCTTCTGAACCTAATTGTTGCCTTGTTCAAGAATTTGTGCTCGTTTTATTTGATATTGTCATCAAGATCGCATGGCAATTGTGGTGCTATGGCCCACGCGGTGTACGGGCTGACGCATCGACATGCGAAATGATCCCCTGATAGTAAGTATTTAATCATTATTTCGCAATTTGCGTTTTGCAGTTTATGCGAGTGATGTCTTTTATTGCATTCATATGAGTGCATCTCGTCCCACATTACTAAACATGGATATACTCTATGGTTTCTGCATTGTTTCACTAGGCATATGTACCAATTTGAAGTTGTACCAAGGTAACGTATGTAGTTGGTGTAACTGCTACACGTGTTACGTATAGGTGCGGACAAAAAGTAGTCAAAACCCGCTCGAATTGGAACACTCTGCGTACGACGCTCCGAAACACATGTGAAGAAACATATCGAGCGGTGCGAACTGGCCGTGAACGCTGCACTTTGCGCATGCGTCATCCAATGCCTCGCTTTCCGTCGAGGCTGCTAGAGGGCGCTGCGACGCATTTCGACCGCGGCTCCGGCGTTCGAATGACTTTTGTCCGCAACCGTAAGTCTGGACAGTCAATAGTGGCAATGCGACCTTTGTGTAGGATACATTTTTCTTGTCGCTTCTTCACTACTTGAAGGCAACAGACTTGAGTGCCTGCCCGACTATAGACATCCTGCACCTGACTTAGTGTTTGTGAAAGTGCGGTATAGAATCATGTTCTCTCTCTCTCTCTCTCACTTCCCATTCCCTCCCCACGTGTAAGGTAGCAAACTGGACTCAGTCTGGTGAACCTCCCTGCCTTTCCTTCTTCCGTTCTCTCTTTCTCTTGTCGCTCTCCCCACCACTGTGAGCTGTTCTTCTTATCGCCTCTCTTTGCATTGTGGTGCCGTCCGACATGGCACTTGCTGCGTTCACCGCTATTGAGACGAGCGGTGTTATTCCGCCCACTTGCTTGTTGCTCTGTTATGTGTCCTTGAGCGTCACGATATCGTTTTCGAGCCCTCTACTACAGACTCCTTTTACACAATTTTTTGGGGGGAGGAGGTTTTGGATCGACGCTCTCGGCCACCAAGGAAAAATTAACGTCAGTTATAAACCCTGCACAAACTCATTAAACTGAACCTTGTTAAGCGCTCAGAATTTCCTCGCAGATCCGCATGCTTTGACTACAAACAAATGCCTGAGGATTTAAACTTCATTGGCTTGATCCGCTTGTCACAGAGCCGTTAGCAGTGTGCTCCGCATTTGAAACACCGCAGGATCCAGAAAAGAGGTGGCTTTTCTTCCCTCGCGACTAGTGTTTTGGTAGCATGAATTATGGAACCTATACTGCCATCACAAAAATTTGCGCAGGTTTCTCCAATTTTTCGTTTTTTTTTGTTTTTAGAAACGAGAATTGCCATTTGGCTCGCTCCCCGGGCTTTCTTTTTCGACCGTCCGGGTGGAGCCTCAGTCCCAGTGGCGTAGCGATAGGGGGGGGGGGGGGAGCCGTGGGCCCCGGGTGCAAGGGACCTGTGGAAGGGGGGGGGGTATCATATACGTCTGAAGACAACCCTCCTTCCACCGGCTACACCCGGGGGGGGGGGGGGAGAGTGACAGAAGACCTATGGGCCCCGAGTGCCAGACGACCTAGCTGCGCCACTGCTCAGATCCCCTCTCCGCACTACACCCGCAAAGGCCGCTGGGTGCGTGACGGGAAGCGTTGTCTCCTTCGCCCTTTCTCTCTCGCCTGCAGCAGGCGTTGTGTCTGCTTCAGTGACGCATTGTGCGTGAACGCATTTTCTCGTTTTCTACGCGTTGACGTATCCGTCGTGCTGCGTATTGCAGCTGGGCGTTCTTCGCGTTCCCTCAGTTGAAGCCTCCCCTCCTCCTCGCCCGCACAACCACTCTGTTCCCCGAGAGTGACGTCACGCATTCTCTGTTTCGTTCTCTATCGTGCACAGAATACGGTGCGTCTATACCCTGTTTCATGCTTAGCGGGCTGCACTGCAAAATGAAGGAAGGAAAAAGTGGAGAAGAAAAGGCAGGGGGTTAACCAGTTTAGCTTAACCGGTTTGCTACCCTACACATGGGAGAGGGGTGGGGGAGATGAAAGATGGGGAAGGGAGAGAAGCTACGCAAATAGTACAGCGGTAGAAATGTATCGCTCCGCTCGCTGTGACGCTCGTCTTCCCGTGGTTAGTAGGTTCAAACCTGCGATGTCTTATACTTGACGATCGCTTCACGTGTAGTGACGCCCGTATGAAGTCAACGTGACGCCAAATTACGTGATCTGTGGCAGTCATGTGACAGCACTATTTTTCTATCTCGAATGCAGGTAGCGTGAAAGGTTCCCTTGCAATCGCCTTAGCGCTGCCTTTTATATTTGAAAGGTAGTGGATAGGGGTGTTTTTGTTGTACTTTAAACGTTGTTGTAGAAAGGGTTGTCTTGTAGAACTTTAAAATAATCGCCTGAGGCGGTTAGCACAATACTAACACTTGAACTGGATTACTCGAACAAGCGGGGGATTACTTGCACGAGAAATAAAAATGCGAGATCGACTCAATAACAAAATTGCGTTGTTTGTGTTTTAAAACAATTACTTCACGTTGTACATTTTAATTTACAAATTGTAGCCGGTGAGGTCGCAAGGTGTACACTCTTATAACGAATAATCAGGATGACACTGGTTTCTAGATATTTATTTCGGAAATGTACGATTACATTAGATTATGGGGTTTTACGTGCCAAAACCACTTTCTGTTTATGAGGCACGCCGTAGTGGTGGACTCCGAAAATTTGGACCACCTGGGATTCTTTAACGCACACCTAAATCTATGTACACGGGTGTTTTCGCATTTCGCCACCATCGAAATGCGGCCGCCGGGGCCGGGATTCGAACGCGCGACCTCGTGTTCAGCAGCCCAACACCATAGCCACTGGGCAACCACGGCGGGTGAAATATACGACAAAATACATTGGCAGTCCAGCTACTTTAATGCTTTATTGCATAAAACGGCTTTTTCTTTAAAGAAAGCAAGTGGGACTGCAGTTGTGCATCTTTTACGGCAAGTTTGATCCAGCTTATCTCAAGATTAACTGATGACATTAGCCACGCGTTGTGTCATTGTCGGTTAGCACCAAACAATTTACTTGGTATATCTGGAGAAATGCAGGGTAGTGATTTTGTAGGGCCCTTGGGACAAAGTGGGCATGCAATCTGAATCACGCAGGCTCTGTTGTCACTTTTAGGCCAGTCAGATCTTATGGACATTCTTTGGTCTTTTGTTAGCTATCCGAGCTTGATTGGTTTATTAATTCTCACTTTCTTCGCTTACTTTTCATTTTTATTCTCTACCTTCTGTGTTCTTTTCCTTTTGATTTCATCTGAAGCACCTCATCCGAACTGAGCAAACCGTGCAAACAGCAGGGCTGACATATTCATGCCTCTAGCAGGAACAACGCAAAATAAACAGAATGCGAGGAAAGGACCGACAACAGCGCTGACTACGCATCTGACCTTTTCAGTTTCCATTAAACTCTTTATTTTTCTGTCTCAAACGGTGCCATCATTATAACTTGTGTCACGTCTCTGTGCCTCGCAAACTCGCCTTCTACAATTCGTAAATTGCAATGCGTGCGAAAAATTGATTATTAAAAAAAACGTAATCAGTGAAAACTTGCTTGATGTTCGATTACGCGTTATGACTTCTCGTGCAAGAAATGAACGCCTCTTCGAGTAATCCTGTTCCTGGGTTAGAATTGTGCTGTATCACGTAGTAAGTTTTGGAAAACATTGCAGACGCTGAGAATCAAAAAAGAAAAAAAAATTGTTAAGCGCCTCCTGCGTGGGCGGGACGTGTTTTCTCTCTCACATTGCGCTGATGTGTCGTGCTTTGTAGTAGTAGTAGTAGTGGTTGTGAAGATGAAAGGAAGAGAAAAGTGCAGTGCCGTAACTGTCTCTCAAGGGAGGCGTGTACTGCTACATATGTGTTGTTGGGAAGGCCCACGTGACAGTCGTGCTGTATGAGACTAGACCCCACTGAACTGGGCGCTTAGAGGGTATGCATCAGTCTTTGATAGTCTCTTAGCGAGTCGCGTTACCTTAGCGAGCCACGTTAAGTGAAGTACATGCTACCCGAAACGTTAATGGACGAGAAGCAATGGAACCGAGGGGCACGATTTTATGCGTTGCATATTGCAATCACTCAGTTCAGCCCTCGGGCGCGGCCGGGCAGCCACCATTGAGGGTATGAGCCATTGTTCATTGCTGCGCGTCTCATATGTGGGTCTATTCTCTTTTAAGTTTGCTATGTTTGTTATTAAGTTGCTTCTATTTTTATGCGTTGCATATTGCAATCACTCAGTTCAGCCCTTGGGCGCGGCTGGGCAGCCACCATTGACCTTTAGCGCAACCACGTGACGTGACGTCACGACAGCCGGAGGAAAAGCTGGGCCCCAACTCGCGCAATATGCAACGCATTCTTGGCTTAACCAAGCTAAGCCTGGCCATTTTTTATTAATCATATCCTGAGAAGCCAACGAACAAAGATACCAAGGACGACAGAGCGGACGACATAACGTTAAAGTCTTTCGTCACATGCGAGGGACCGGGCTTCGCATTAACATAGATTAAGGTGCTTCGCTTTAACGTAGGTTGTGACGACGAGCGCAATTTGCGCGTTTATATTTATTTTCGAGTGCATGGTAGTTTCGAAAGAGCTTAAACGTTGTAATTTCGATGGATACGTCTAGCAGCGCCCTCACTCGTACATCCTCAGGTCGCGCTGTATCAAACGCTTTATTAAAAAAAAAAGAAAAAAAAGTATGTTGGGTCGTCTAACGAGAGCCTCCCTCGTAAAGCAAATGGATGTGCTCTTAATGTGCTAACGAACACTTCGTGGTTTCGAAACACATCGATCGCAGCAGCATAACGTAACCTCACGGTCCTAAACAATGGACTGAGCAGGTATTGCGAATAACAACGCTATTGTGCGCTGAGCTCGTATGCGGCGGGAGGCGAATATTAATCACTGTCCCGCAAATGAACGTCTTGCGCGTTCAGCCCGATAACTACAGAACGTTTAGATCAGTGGATATACAAGCATATATTAAGCGATTATGTGTGCTCATTTTTTGTTCACTGGTTCCTGAATTAAAGGAATAAAAATAAACGAAAAAGAAGAAACGAGAAAGATATTAAGAAGGGAAGCAATAAAGAAAGACAGAAAGAAAAGAAAGAAAAGACCATTATCGGTTTTCTGAAACCGCTTTCAACGCTTTCTATTTAAAAAGGCCTTTGGTATTCTTATAAAGTGCAGCACGAGGTCACTGTTCATATTCCATAACTTATTTTAGAATGCAGATGTCTCTGACAATCGTTCCTAATTTTCTTTAAGAAGTGCACGTTGGCTCGCTATTAAGTATTACCCAGTTTGCTTTGGTTAGTGTCTGAACTAGTGGTAAAATACTTGCGTAGCGCGATAGTTCATATAATTTTGCAGTTAGTATAAGTTCCGCGGCTGACGCACAACGCGCATTGGGTTTATATCGTGCATTGTGTGATTCACGCATTGTGCCATAGGAATTACAGCGCGCAGTTGCTTGCTTTCTCTCTCGAATCACGTGACCCATTAAGACTATGTTGAGAGGAAGATGTGAAGCTGGCGACCCCTTGTCAAACCGAAATAAAAAAAAATATAGAAATGCAATTGATATCGCCGAAAATAACAAAAGCGAAAGGAGTGCATAAAAATACTCGTAAATGCTACAGATACATCCCAGCCAAGAAATATTCATTGATAATTCCAATTAGACCAATTTGGATTTTCGACCCCTGTTGGACCCGATTGGAACCAATTGGTCTCTTAATTGGACTTGTTGGGACCACCGATATGGATAAAAAAAAGATAATAAAATTCCAGATGTGTATTAAGCGATTGATAAGACACCGATATACATGAGACTCGATGCATGAACACACTATGGCATTTATCTTCAATGACTTACTTCGCCACTTCACTACGAGCTATATCAGTCAAGTGCTACACACGTGAGTAAAAAATTGTTGGACCAAGTGCTGCTAGTCGTTCAAGAGAATTTTATTACGCTTGAAGGCAGACTTTCAACATCCCAAAAAGGTAAATGCTTCTTTCCATTGAACACACAAAATACAAAGGTATTTTATTCAAAGCCTAACATTAGAATTATGTTTTTATTATTATCAACTATTTTGTTGTTTCACATAATTACTCGTCCCATTGTGTCGAATGAGGACCAATGGAAGGAGTATCAGCGATTCTATCACCTTAATAATTATTGTTTTAACAAGCCTTGTATGACGTACACCCGTGTGGGGTCTTTCAGGAAGATAAAGAAAGAAAGGAACGCATCTTGAGATGACATTAGGGCCAAGTGTACCTAGTATTCAAAATCTCACAAGAGGGGGAAAAAAGAACAACACATATCACCACCTGCGAAAGCAAACGAAATGCAACGTGGCTATAATCATGTGTCCAAATGAAACTATTTCATCAACGTCCCCAAATACACAGTGACTGTTTTCAGTACAAATTATTGTTTGTTGGCCGAAAACATGCGAAGTACCTGCTGCCGATTGCAAGCCTCTTCAAAGATGGTTAAGAAATCCCCCCCGCCGCCGTAGTAAACGTAGAAGTTAAAGGATAAAAAAAATCTAACAAATGGACGTGCGAATATGCCGCACATCAACAGAGTGACACTTGAATAAACTTAAAGCAGGTAAGCACGTAAGCACGTGAGAATGTAAAGCACGTAAGCCCGTAAAGCTTGAAAGCACGCAAAGAAAAAAAAGAGAACAAGGAGACACACTGTAACATGAACGAAAAGGAAGGGTAGGTACACAGGGGTTCAATTCTTACTCTAGACACAAACATATGAAGCCACCCGACAGTGATGCAGAGGCAAGCGCCGGGAAAATTACCGGCAATTTTATTTCAAAAATAGGCGCGCAAGAATATATAGAAGTATCGAATATAGAAATATATGAATATAGAAGCGACGTCTGCATTTGCATACACACTGTACACGGAAGCGGTGCGCAGTAAGCGCTGTATTTGTTCTCCTCGCTAACGTCTTCATTTCGCTCTCCCGTCTTCAGTTCAACTACGAACTGCACTGAACTAGCCCTGGTATCTATTTTGACCCGGCGTCGCGTCGTTATTCACTTCGCCTTTCTCTGTAATTTATTCTGTGCGCCAGAAGAAGAAAAGCTTTGGGGCGCCCAAGCTGCGCGCCTTAATACACTTCTCTGAAGCGTCTTGGTATGCTTCACCTTAATACGCCCACGCTTTCCTCATCGCATAATGAGGGACGTCATCACCCACGCAAGAATAATGACGCTGGTGTTAAGGACACCGCCGAGTTAAGAAATAGAACTACATGTAAAAAAAGACGCCTATACAGGTGGCCGATGAAATCTATACGTTATCGCGGTACCTATTTCGTGGACTCGGAGCTGAATATACTTTGCGACGGAGACAAAAATAAATCAAATAAGGAAAGCCAGGCAAGAATGTAGGTTAATAGGAACACTGTTAACGCGGCCTTGCGTGTTGGCAGAGGGAAGAGATGAATAAAAAATGTACTACGCCTCTTTCAAAGCTGGCTGGCGCTGTTGCCCCTATATATTTCTCAGTTTTTACTCTGTCGTCTCGGGTCTAGCTCCCATGTGTGGGTTTTTCGAGCGGTGCGTAATTAATTTCTGCCGAGAATAGAGCGTACATGCCCCGGCAGTCGGACCATAGAGCCAAGGAATGCAAATAATGAAACTTTAGACTCATTACAGCGAGGCTGTGTATGGCTAGGCTTCTATGTATTTTTCATGTTTGTGCGTGAACAATAAAAAAAAAACAAGGTGAGCGTGGGCCAATCGCTTAGATAGTGCAATACCGCGCCGACCAGCAGTGGAGGTGAAGCAGGGTTCAAGCACTCCGCCCCTAATAATCACAAACAAATAATAATAATAAATGAAATAACTAAATCGAGATACATCGTTTCACATCGATGGGTGTACTGGAATCGTTTGTGAACACCACGTAGACTCCCGAGCAGAAGGCGTTGCCACATACGCAAAGGACTAAATGTGTGTACAACCCTACATCCTATACTTGTAAGAGAATGATGCTACTGACTGTGGGGATGTCTGGGCCGTACAAACAAAAGACGGAATAGTGAGATCCACTGTGTACGTATCTCTGGGCACACCCAAGTGTGATACTTAGAAGTTCATAACCTCACACTTTGCATGGTTTAGCCGTGATCGCACTACCCCTGTGATCATCGTTGGAGTCTTCAGTCCGGACGTTTCCGAACCAGACAAAAGATGGTTCACTCAGTTTGTGCTAGAAGAGTTTGGTTTGAAGTGTTACACCAATCCAACTCACACAACTACTCAGCAACGGTCGTGTACAGTTTTAACGTTGGCCAAAAATTTTCCGATGTTGTAACCGAACCCAACAGTTTATATCAAAGTAACCACAAAATCTATCGTAACTACCATTACAAAATAATGAAGGTTAATACATGTGCCCTTGTCTAAACCTGTGCGATGTGCTACAGCTTCACTGGTCATCTACCTTCATAGAATGGAGTGGCTCCTCAATTTTTTTTTCTATATAGCAAAAATCTTTCATAGCCTCGGTACTATCAACGGTTCCTTTCTATTCGCTTAAGGGCTATTTGTGCTGTTTTCTTTTTCAAATAAATAACACATTTTTTCGTGTGGAGGAGCTGCCTATTAGTGCCTAAATGTGTACTGGAAATGAACATGCAGTCGAGCGCGCCTAGTCAAGTACTTTTTTCTTTAACAACTATGCTTTTTTAAGCGTGGAGTTTAGCTAGCGATTTTCAATTTCTTTTCAAAGACAGATTCGAGGAGACTCCGAAGAGATTTAGGTAAAACGACATTTGTTTCTTTATTTGTTCTGGCACCCGACATGAAAAACAGAAAGAAAATGTAGATTGCGAGGAAAGAATGCGAATTTTAGTAATGCGTTGTAGACGTCTCGTTAGTAATGAGACATCTATACCGTATTACTAATATTTCTCATGTCTGGAGGCCTCATTAGTAATAAGACACGTAGATTAGTACGTAATCCACAGCCTTTCCTTTGTACTGAACATTTTCTTTTGTATTCGAAATTTTGAAGTCGAATGAATAGTCCTTGTTATTCAATTCGTTCCTACTCGATTTGAGAATTGTCTATTCGAAAGAGTAGAATATTCTGTTACGTTCGAGCATAAGGGTAAACAACACTTATGCAGGGTTGAAAAAGGAGGGGCGGTGTGAAAGTGAGATCTGATCCGAATGATTCAGTAACGCGAGAGGCGGGGTGGGGAGGGGTTGCGAATGGAGAGCTGTCACTGAGTGAAGGAACGGTACAGATTAATTCTGAAGAATTTTCAGGCATTCAATGAGAATCACTCGCTTTTGGCAGCCCATATGCGAATCTGTTATTGCTATTTAGGCAATGCAATTCGCTATTTGACCAGTGGTTATCACATTCACTTACACAAACGTGCAGTTCTTTAGTATCACAAATCTCTTAATTCAACTGTAACACAAACATGTACGTGCCTGACGTGGGGATGGCCCGCGTGTTTAGAATTATGTGCTCATTCTGCATTTTGTGTTTAGATTTATGTGCTGCAAAACGCCAAGGGGTGGAAATTGATCCAGAGCATTATATTGCCGCGTCCCTCATAACTCACTATTCAGTTTCGGGAACCCACAATCGAATGTTTCTAGCATCATTTTTTGGAGGTCGTCGTGAAGGCGACCATGATCAAATTTATTGAAGAGCGCAGATGTGAAGATGCGCAGAGCGGCAAGGGTTGTGACCAGCCCAGGAGATCATCGAATGTTCATGTTGACGTTGACTCCTTTTGAACGTACGTACGCCCACGATTACCCTTCGCGCACAAGGAGGTTATGCAAAACTTGTAAGTAAAAAAAAAATAAAGCTTGTAAGTATGTAACCTGCTATTTCGCGTGGTTGTCTTCTTCGTAGGCGGCATGGTTGGTGGCGATGCCGCGATGATCTCCAGTGTGCCAGTACAGTTGCGAATTACACTTGTCTGTAGTAAAATCTCGTGATCTACTAATCTAATCACTAGATTAGTGATCTAGATCACTAGATTCACTAGATCTAGTGAGCTTGTGAATCTAGTGGTCTAGTGACAGCCACGTAGGGGTAGCGGTTGGGACGGTATTCCACTTCTCGCCATGGGTGGATGAATAGACGGCTCAGTGGATACCGGCCATCTCAAGTCCGATTCTGACCGAGCCGGCAAAAGAGACAGCTTTCAGGGTGCATTCGTGATTCCGAGAGAAGCAGGTCGAGTCGGCTTGTCGGACTGAAATCGGCGTGTCGAATTGACGTGAATGCGGGCCGTGGTCGGGCTTAACGAACGTCGAGTCGGGCCGATCCAACTCGACTGCATGGAGTAGGTCGACTCCACCCGACCCGCTTGCAGCGCGTATGTAAACGTGAACGGGTCGAGCTAGCCAGCGCTGAGACTCGCGCGGAACCACTGAAACGTCGCGATTAATGCATATTTAGCAGGGCTAGTTGGTGGTCGTTATTGGAATGCATCATGTAACCGCAAAAAAACAAGGGACAAAGAAGGAACACACAGGACACGCGCCTGTCCTGTGTGTTCCTTCTTTGTCCCTTGTTTTTGTGCGGTTACATGATGCATTCCAATAGCGATTTATGCACCGGCAGTGGGAATCACATCGCGACAAGATAAAAAAGAATAGTTCCACCATGTGAAAGTGGATGTACAGCGACGCTGTTGCCGACGCCAGACAAGCACCACAAACACAAGCAACGAATGTCACGCGTGGACTCACATGTGCGGAAGTGCAGCACACATCCTGGTTCTTATAGGCACTCCGTCCAGAGCAACTGCGTTATTGAACTAACTTTGAAATTCTAAAAGCAATTTGCGTCACAAAATTTGTAAAGTACTACTTACACACTAGCTGCAGGCCAAATAGTCCGATTGAATGCTCTGTACAAAACGTAAGAATGCGTCCAGAGCTATTATCTCGTACCACGCTAAACGGTCGTGTTTGATTGATTCATTAATGAGTGAACATAGTTGTTCCCACATGGTCGTCACGGCTACTGAAGGAAGCGCTGAAAAGTGAAAGCATGCAGGCTGTTCTGTAGGTGTCCACCTAGTGAACATGTCCATTTAGTCTGCTGCTGAAGTGATGATTGGCGGGGGGTGCCTGTCTCCTTCTGGCGAGTATCCCAGTCGAGTCAATCAGAGCTCCAGCAGCAGAGGAAATGGACATGTGCGCTGGGTGGGCACTTCCAGAATACCCCTCCCCCCTCCCCTTCCATGTGTCCCGAAGGATGGTGAGAACCTGACGTCGCGATGACGTGGCAAGAAAGCGCGGTGGGACACGACAAGAAGGCAGCTTCGCATTGTTGACGCCGATCGACATTGGTTGTTCACGCTACCGCGCCGACACGCCTAGTCACTCGCTTGAAGTATATTTGACTTGACTTGCAACGGATCGCAGGTTCTCACTGAAATCGTCTTTCGACAAATCACGTTAGTAACCTAGTTCTTTCCGAACGCTGGACATAATTTGGCGCTCTTTAATTTAGGCTTCTCCTTAAGAAAAGGTCCTTTACTTGACTGGACCTTAGAATGCATGCCTTGTTAAGATACGCGCGGCGTTTAGCGCCCCGGACGTGAAAGGGGACCCTTGGCACCGAGGAAATGCGGTATATGGCAATACTAAAGCTCCACTGACTTCCTTCGCAGCCGGCAATAAACGGGGTTTTGGACAGTGTGCCCATCAGGAATGGTGTTTTGAAATAGGCTATAAAACGTCCCGCTTCAAGCGTTCTGTTGCGACGGCGGCACTAAAGCCAGCCTCACCGAAAAGCCACTGGAATGTGAAAACTCCACGCTCCACGCCTCGTTGCCGCAGCTTTGCGGAGCGATGATCGAATCTACAACCATCGACAAAGTGGTCTATTAGACCTCTATGAACTGTCGACGCCATTTCTTTCAAGTGGTCGATTGGACAGCTGATATACAGAGCGGGTCGATCATGACCCGTTGCTGCCGGCGAATAGTTTAATAAATTTTGCGCAGGATTAGGCGGCGCCGGTGTCAGTGACGTCAGCACCAGCTTTCGCAATCCTGCATAGATTTAGCGATGCTCGATGAGGCTGGTATTGGCCGTTGGTTACAGCTCTCACGCCTACGCGATGCGGGATTCGTGTGCGAGTTTTATTGCCGCCCCTTACGGGAGTCCTGCCCGATCGTATCTTTCGGCTGCATTAGAGTAATACTCTATTCCTCTTACGCGGGTTTCAAATTTTACGCGGCTACCAAGATATGACGCGCGTCCCCAAGTAGGTACCGCATATGCTCGGGAATAGTGGGCGCTATGCCTACGCCCCATAATTTGTCGCCTGAATTTCCCTCGCTATGCTGTGTTATCGCGCTCGGTATGGTCTGCAATGCACGACCAGTTTGCCACGTGCTTTCGCGCTGTAGCTCATGCACAGAGCGATAGCACATGGATATATTGAAACATGCTCTATGTATGGTGTAGTTGCCGCTGCAGTGGTACTAGTAATCGTAGTACCAATTTAAGTACTAGTAAGGTAGTAGTAAAGGTAGTAGTAGTTAGTAGTAGTAGTAGTAGTAGTAGTAGTAGTAGTAGTAGTAGTAGTAGTAGTAGTAGTAGTAGTAGTAGTAGTAGTAGAATTCGTGGCAGCAGCAGTAGTAGTAGTAGTAGTAGTAGTAGTAGTAGTAGTAGTAGTAGCAGTAGTAGTAGTAGTAGTAGTAGTAGTAGTAGTAGTAGTAGTAGTAGTAGTAGTAGTAGTAGTAGTAGTTGTAGTTTTTCGAGTGTGTTCGCATTTGCGTGCTCGCTTGTGTCTTTCAGTGCGCTGACTAAGACTAAGTAAGTGCTGTTGCTTTTATAAAACAACAAATAAATATGAGCAGGTATTTAGACGTAGACCTTTCCTACATACTTTTCTAGGGCTTGGCAGTTAAAGTTTTATTTGGGTGGAGTACGTGAATTTGTATAGGCATCTAATGGTAAATGTCTTATATACAATCTTTGTTGAAACGTTGTAAGAGAATAAGACTACGGTCATATACACTAAGACATTCTAGCGACCGTTTTCTGTATACTTTCCGAAAACAGCGTTTATCGCTGTCTCAAGACACCCATCGTCGCGTTACGTTCTCGAAATTACGGTACTCGAGCAGACGTCACGACTCGAGCCCCGCGAGGTGCAGAAACGCATCTTCCATCTCCTCCGGCGTGAGAGTGCCTTCAATGAAAGCTCCTCTTTCGGCACGAGAGCAGCGCGCCCGTTTAATTATTCACTTAAAAGAGTGGAGCGCTGGCCTTGGGAATGCTCGGCGTACGGGGCCCAGCGGCGCCAGGGAGCGGTGCCGGTTGTCCCGCGGTTTATCACGTCCGAGTTAATAAATTACCGCGATGCCACGCTTTTCCCCCGGACGCCACCCTAGAACGTCTCCGGCGCATCACTAATTTAAGCCCGAGTGGAGGGGGTGTCACCTGAGACGCTCACTCTTGCCGAGTCTTGCGTCCTCTTAGTAGTCTCAGCGACAGACTCGCCAAATCGTGTCACGGTGACGAAGGAGCGGCGTCTACGGCACTTCGCGCCCGACTAGGCGGTGACCCTCCGGAAGCTTGCGACACCATAAGCTACATCCGCCGAGGTCGCTAATGCAGTAGCAAGAGAGCGAGCTTCTCCTAAGCCTATATCCCACACATGTCAAGGAATGCACGTCCGCACCCCCGACATCGTCTGCTGGCGCAAGAGAATGGCACAGCAGACGACGCGGTGTATCTGCCAGTGTAATCCCACTCGGGCGGCGGATGCTGTGAAAATCCGCATGTGGCTCTGGAGCGAAGCACCGCTAGGTGTCGTTGTATAAAGGCCGCTCATCTCTAGTTTGCGAACCCAGCCGAGTGGGATTAGCACGGCGCACGCCCGACTTTAAGTAAGTTGCCCTGCGCAGTGCTTTGTATTGTTAGAGGTTGCGAAACAGTAATCTGCGCGGATCGTACACGTTATAAATAACGATGACAGTGGAGTTTACAGTGACCGAGTCATCCAGTGTTACATTTCGGCAAACTGTTCTCTCGGTCGAGCTGCTCAATCATTTCGAAGTAAACAGATTTATTTGATTCAAAAGCAGCCAGAGTACTCAATATATAACGCCTCCATACTCTGCGTCGGATTTGTTTCACTTAATTTTAATGTCGTTAACAACGTCGCGCACAGCACGCCCTCTATTGTTCTTCGTTTTCATATATTTCCCGAGCAACAGCGTTCTCGTATGGCACGCTTTGTACGAGTTAAGCTTAAGGCACTGCCCGAAAGCCCAAGCTAAGCCTGACATCGCCAACAAAGCAGAACTTTGCGACAGGAACAGCACCAAACTACGAGACATCACACAAAGAACAGCAAATGGAAGCGAATGCGCTGCTGCTATAGCTTAAACGAGGATGTATTGACGAGTCATTGTTAACTGTGCCGTGTGATAGAAGTTGTATAAGCAGGGATAAAAGTGCCTAAGACAGGCTGTCCGACGCTTGCATATCTGCACCTATAATTTTTTACATAGCATTCGCGGTGATCATTGTAGTTATATGCGACGGTAGCCCAAGTGTAAATAAAATTGTAAAAAAAATTATACTTCGCATGTCGCATTGGCTAGGGCATTAACCCAGCCGGCATTCGTGCTATTATTAACAGACTAAAACGATCATCTTCATGTGGTCGGGATGGCATCAACGCTAAATTCTTGCAAAACACTAATGAGTACAGCTCTATCTTTTTGAACTACATTTTCACCAAATCGCTCAACGATGGATGCTTGCCCAAGGATTGGAAAGTAGCCAAGGTCGTGCCTTTTTACTAGTCTGGTGACGCACACAACCCAAGCAATTATCGTGCGATATCACTAACATCTGTTCCCTGCAAAATATTAGAACATGTCATATTTACTCACTTAGTTAACTTCTTGGAGTCGAATAACTTTTTCCATCCATCCCAGCATGGTTTTCGTAAACATTTTTCTTGTGAAACACAGCTACTAACATTTACTAATGACCTTCACGCGTTCCTTGATGCCGGCCTCATCACTGATTGCATATACTTGGATTTTGCGAAAGCCTTTGATAGTGTAAACTATGAGCTCCTTATACTAAAACTAACCAGCCTAAACATTGACGCTTTAGTACTGAACTGGATACGCGACTTTCTTTCTAACCGGACTCAATTCGTCACGGTGAATGGAACCGATTCCCTGGAGGCACCTGTTTCCGCCGGAGTGCCACAGGGTTCAGTCTTAGGCCCATTACTATTTTTGATTTATATTAATGATTTACCTACTAGCATAGCTTCTTCTGTCTGTCTTTTTGCTGATGATTGTGTTATCTACCGCAACATTTCTAATTACACTGACACTATAATCCTTCAAAGTGACCTAAATAATATTTCTGCTTGGTGTCAAACGTGGAAAATGAAGCTTAACATTCTTAAACGTAAATCAATGAGAGTAGCGCGTAATAACATGCCTTGCCCAAACTACCTTCTTCACAGCACGGCGTTAGAATCTGTAACTACCTATAAATACCTCGGTGTACATATTACTAATGACCTTTCATGGAAGTACCACATCGAGCATGTAACTTCAAAGGCCAATCGCATGCTTGGGTACCTGAAAAGAAACTTCTCTCTCGCACCTTCATCACTCAAGCGACAGTTGTATATCACTTATGTCCGATCTAACCTTGAATATGCATCGTCAATCTGGGACCCTGGCCTTGCAACTCTTACCAATAACTTGGAGGCAATGCAGAATCGCTCAGCACGTTTTACCCTAAGTGACTATCATCGAACTTCCAGCGTAACTAACATGAAACCAATACTTAATCTACCCCCGCTTGCAAATAGACGGAAACTATCTCGACTTGCATTGTTTCATAAGATCTATCATCATAATCATGTTCTTAGGACGCGTCTGATTAAACCGCCTAATTTTGTTTCATCTCGACTTGATCACAACCATAAAGTTCATGTCCCTCACCAAAACACTGCAACATACTCGCACTCTTTCCTGCCCAAAACCAGCCTCGACTGGAACAATCTTCCCGCCTCATTAGTTAACATTACCAACTGTGACCATTTTCGTGATGCTCTTTCCAGCGAAATTTAACGCATTCCAACTTTTTTTTTTCTCTATGTTGGTTGGAAACTTCATCTTTTAGTGTCTCAATCGGTTGCAATGGTGTGTTCTTGCCGTAATCATTGTGTAAGCCGTGCATGACAGTGTGAATTTTTGTTATTAGAAATTACATTCATTCCCATTTTTTGAAATTTTTGATTGTGTATGTGCAAATAACTGAACTTATGTTGAATGATTGACCCCCTCCCCTCTATAATGCTTGTATGCCTTGAGGGTACAATAAATAAATAAATAAATAAATAAACCTCCAGAGCACAAGGTCGGGGGTTCAATGCACACTGTGGTGGCGGGATTCCAATGGGGGTAGGAGTTCGTTTTGATTGGTCTCTACACTGAACCTAATTCCATATTTTGCCGTACGATTCTCGCGGAAACTACGTGGAATATATATGGATTCTATATACATGCTGTATAAACTGTACTAGATCGTAATGAAACTATATGGAAATATTGAACTGCGCATGGGACCACTTCCATGTGCGTAGGTGTTTTTTGTAATTCACAGTGTGCAGCGTCAGAGCACGGCAAGATGCGTCTACCGTGAGGGAGTAAACGCGCTGCCCAAGATATTACGGGCCGTCGGATCTGCGGAGTTGAACTTCCGAGCAGTTCGTGAACTCGCAGATAATAAAATCGTACAGCACTATATGCGGTTCACATCCTGAGGGCAACAGACTTGAGTGCCCGACTATAGACATCCTACACCTAAGTTCTCTCTCTCTCTCTCTCTTCTACTCCCCATTCCCCTCCCCATTTCCCTCGCCACGTGTAGGGTATCAAACTGGACTCAGTCTGGCGAACCTCCCTGCCTTCCCTTCTTCCCTTCCCTTCTTCCCTTCCCTTCTCTCTCTCTCTCTCTCTCTAGCACATGGCTCGAAAACCAAACACCAGAATAGGGAAATATTCAGCTTCCTCTCAAATCTACACGCACCACCTCCTCACGTCGTCGTCGTTGTCATCGTCATTCATCATCCCTTTTTCTCCCCGCCCCTTCTCTCCAGTGTAGATAGAGCAGTGTGCCAGAGCAAGCTATAGCTCAGGCCTACCTCTCTGCTTTTCTGTCAATAAATTTCTCTCTCTCTCTTGCGCGCGCGCGCTCCGCAACCTTTTGACCGCTAGTGTAGATTGCCGCAATACAAGCCATAACAATACGCCGTATCTTCATGAGACTCGACAAAATCTCAGGGACATCATCGCCCCTTTTCAAGTCTGTATGTATTTATTACAAGCAAAGATGTTAGCAATGTGAAAAACTTAGTTTCTAGGAGGTGGGGGTGAATATTTATCTTTCAGAGTGAAACGAATATGAATAGAATAGCCCCAAAAGCGAATCGAATCAAAAATTGAATATTTTTCGAATGGTCTTCGAATAACGAGCAGCCGTTATCACCATTATATTGAAGCTCTTTTCACATCCTGTGCATTAACAACGTTAGTATGTTTCTGTCATTAGATGCGACATTATGGACTGTTGTGTATTAAAAGCACACATGGACAGTTGATGGCAAATAAGTTGTTCTTTAGCACGCACAAGAGTCACTGGCCAATGCGCATAATGGAGTCTTAGCTGGAAAAGTCTGATCCCCTGAGCGACGTAGCTTGCTCCACTACTCTCGTGTTTGATGTCTGTTATAACAGCCGTGGTTAAAGTTGTTGCCCATATCGCTCATTCGCCCAGTTTGATGCTTGATCACCGTTGGTGACTCGACATATTTGAAAACTATTTGGAAAATATGCGTATATAAATATATTGGCTATTCAGTCGAATAAGAATATTCCATTTGTTATTCGAGAGTTACGAATATTCGCGCACCCTGTCAGCTTTTGTTTAAATACGATGGTTAACTAACCATATCCTTAAGTTTGTTGTGGTAAATTCGCGTTTTTTTGCCAAAACATAAAGAGGAAGACGTTGCATCATGTGGTGAAACCTTGAAAATCATTCAAAGTATTGTGCAATAATACTGTACAAGAGCTCTTAGGGGGATGTAAGAAGCGTTGAAATTATGTAGAAATAAACTCCCATTTCCCTTGCTGTAGATTTACGCTCATATGTTCTGCTTAATGCATCTAAGGTGGTGGAAATAAATTTGGAGCCTTCACCTTTCTTCTATGGCGTTTCTCAGGCTCCCAGACAGGCGGATCGCCGAACTTCATGTCATCCAGTGCATCAATCCTTACGATAAAGCAACAAGTAATCGAGCATCTGGACGCAAGAGGGGCTTAATCGTACGATTCATTATCATCACCGGCCTATCTTTATGGCCACTGCAGCATGATGTTACCCCTGTCTTGCGCAATGTGATTCTCACTTGCACCTGCGAATTTCCTCGTTCATCACCCCACCTAGTTTTCTGCCGTCCTCGACTGCGATTCCTTTCTGTAACCTTAATGGTCCACCGATTATCTACTGCATGCATTACATGGCCTGCCCAGCTCCATTTTTTTTCTCTTAATGTCAACTAGAATATTGGCTATCCCCATTTGCTTTCTGATCCACACCGCTCTCTTACTGTCTCTTAACGTTACGCCTAACATTCTTCGTCCCATCGACCTTTGCGCGATCCTTAACTTGTTTTAGAGCTTCTTTATTAACCTCCAAGTTTCTGCCCCATATGTTAGCACCGGTAGAATGCTTGTGACTGCTGTGCACTTTTCTTTTCAACGACAGTGTTAAGCCCCCAGTCAGGATTTGGTAAAGCCTGCCGTGTGCACACCAGCCCATTTTTATTATCCTGTAAATTTCCTTCTCATGATCAGGGTCCCCTGTGAGTAATTGACCTGGGTAAAGGTACTCCTGTACCGACTCTAGATCCAGACTGGCGATCCTGAATTCCTGGTTCCTTGCCAGGCTATTGATCATTATCTTTGTCTTCTGCATATTAATCTTCAACCCCACTGTTACACTTGCTCGGTTAAGGTCCTCAATTATTTGTTATAATTCATCCGCAGTGTTGTTGAAGAGGACAATGTCGTCTCCAAACTGAAGGTTACTGAGATATTTGTCGTTGATTCCTACTCCTATGCTTCTTCTAAACATGTGTTCAATAGCATTGGAGAGATTAGTCTTATTGCCTGACTCCTTTCTTGATAGGTAACTTTCTACTTTTCTTGTGGAGAGCCAAGATGGCTGTAGAATCTTTAAAGATATTTCCGAAGATATTCGCCTATGCCTCCTGTAGTCCTTTATTACACGATGCCTCTACGACACCCGGTATGTCTCCCAAATTAAATGCCTTTTCATAATCTATGACAGCCATATAGAGAAGTTGATTGTACTCCCAAGATTCCTTGATTACCTGATCGGTGACAAAGATGTGATTCATTGTAGAATGTCCCTTCCTGAAGCCAGCGTGTTCTCTTGGTTGACTGAAGTGTTGCCCTGTTCTTTGTGAATATTTTATACAACACCGAAAGCAAGCTAATGGGGCTATAATTATTCAGTTCTTTAACGCCTCCCTTCTTATGGATTAGTATAATGTTGGCATTCTTCCAGCTCTCTGGTACACTTGAACTCCTGAGGCATTTCGTATAAAGGGCCTCAAGCCTTCGAAGCATGCTATCTCCTTCATCTTAGACTAAACTGACTCCTATTCGGTCTTCTCCTGCTGCTTTTCCCGGGTCACGTCTCGCAAGGCCCTTCCAACTTCATCGCTAGTTACAGAAGGAGCCTCTGTATCCTGTTTATCACTACTGCAATTGAAGGACGAAATACGATTGCCCTGCGGGATTCCAATATTCCCAAATGTGTCGGCGCGCTAGCTTCGAGGAGACTTGTCAAAAGCTTGCGCATATCTTCGCCGGCGGTTGTTCCTTCTTGTCTACGTGCTCAAGTTTGGCCCGGCATGCTCATATGCGGGGTGGGGGGGGGGTTATTGCGTCATGCGTGCCTTTTGACTCACTCGCTGAACTTCTCGAGGACGCCGGTACTTCACTAATGCGCACTGCATGTCCGCCGATGGCTTTGTCGAGCGACTACGAGAAACGGGAGAAGTACGCCTACCAGCTCAAAGCGTCTTACTTGCTCGGAATTCCTTTTTCGCTCCACCCCCGCCCTCTTTTTTTCTCTCGTTTTTTTTCCCCCAGTATTCGAGTTGTACACAGCGAAAGCGGCAGGAGGAACAGAATAAATAGAATGCACGTTCGAGTGTTCTGCGCTTCGGCCCTTGAAGAAGTCCATGCATCACAGTGAAGTATTGCGAATGCCTGTCTTTGTAGGAAAAAAATAAATGAACGAAAATGGAAAAAGGAAAGGGGGGATGGTAGATGAAAGGTGCTTACGTCAGAGATAAGTGCGTTCCTTGGAACTTCAACATTAATTCCGGCGTCGGGGAACTTTTGCCCTCTGACTTCTGTCCCAAACGCTTAAGGCAGCACGCCGTTTATTGCTCCTATCTGCAATAAATTGAAAAATAACAAGGCCCTAGAACCGCCGTCTCACACTGGCGCTATGGGAAAGTTGGAATGGCTGCTGGGCTCACTGATAGATGGTACCGAGGAGATGCAACTTCTTTTTCTTCTTAGTTTTCACGGCGACGAAAGAAGTTGTGCCTTGAAGGAGAGTCAAAAGCCCTGAGCACTACTGCTTGGTGCTCGTAGAACTGGCAGCGGCAATTCGGCGAGTTTGAATGAAAGTGGAATGGAACGCCGTTCAGAATTAGTCGGCGAGTGTCCGCTGTACCACAACAACAGGCTTTGAAGGACGCCCAATTTTAGGGAAGCATTCCCCTAAATCATGCCAAAAATGTGCACCCTCTCTCTGACATAACTCATAGCGAAATGGTGCTCATTTGCAGGAATGGTTCCAATGAGGGAAGCTGGTCCTCTTTCCGCAGCACAGGGTAGCCAGCCGGTAGCTACACTGGCTAACCTCCCTGTCTTTCCTTCCCTTTTGTCTCTCTCTCGCTATCTTGACTGGCACTACTACACAAGCGACCAAAGAACGATTACAAGACTTGTAAATGGAATAGGAGTAGGAAGAACAGAATAGAAGAGAATGCAGGAATGTTAACCCAAAAAAGCGCCCGACTGGCGACGCTTTATGTTTTAAGAAGGGGAACAAGGACAGCAGGGGAACAAGATGTTTTAAGAAGGGGAACAAGGACAGCAGTATACGTATATACTATATGCATACAAGCCCAGCACACACGTGGGATCTTGTGCATAAGCACAACGTTTGATAAATAGTATGTTATGACTTAATTTTCAGTGTGATCGTCGTTTCCATTATTCTTTTACGTTGTCTTCGTGTTGTCGATATGATTTTCTTTTCTGGTGTCTTACGACTGTCGCTGAGGTTGTGTTTCGAGCATCTTGTGAATCTGATTAGATTTTAGTTTGAAGTGTGTTGTGCCTGTCGGTGTGATTGTATTTTCGAGTGCTTTTATCATAGCCTCTACTATTATTTTTTCGAATGTCGAACAGTTCTCGCTATAATTTGACTTTTCCTATAGTTTTTTTTCTTTCTTCGAGCAAAATACAGTCGCGACTTTACCAGGCAAGAAACCGCCTAAGCGACGCGAAACCATAGTGGTATGCGAAGCGTTTGGAGAGTTTGGAAAGTGAGTGGAGAAAGGTGAATGAGAACTCGTAGAACTCAGTGCGAGTCGACAGGAGAGTGTCGAGGCTGTAAGGAGTGACGTTATAGAAATGATGCCGAATGATTCGAGCCGAGCGGAACGGAAATAATGCAACTTCAATAATAATGAGCGACTAGAATATAGGAGGGCGAGAGGGGGTGGGGGCGAGGATGATTATGGTGCTGATGATGTTACATGAGTGTTTCATGGTATTGGACCAGTGATGACCAAAGTGGGCCACTGTGAATCGGATGGGCTCTTATTTTCAGCATCAACAAAATATGAAGCCACCAAACATGAAGTGATCGAAAGCGTATGGGAAACGAAGTTGGGAAAAATGAATTGTAGAAATATTCTTATGTTTTAGAGAAGAATGGAAACAAAACTGGATTAAAGGACGTCTTTCCGCTGGCAGGTACGCCAGGCTCACATACCCCCCCCCCCCTTTTTTTTCTTGCTACACTTTGCCGATTGCCATATCCATATAGTACCACGACCAGAATGCCATGCCGGCTGAGCTGCCACTCTTGAAGTTCCGGTAGACAATATAGTGCTAGGATTCGCTTTAGTAATCTTTGCAGAACATTCTCAGGCATTAATGACACCCTCACCATGACACCATCAATCATGAAATTTCCTACAAGATGGCTGGAGGCAACTCTGCCATTCAGACTGTTCCGCTACCGTGGGGAATGATGACGAGCACATGAGTTTGTCTACTAATATTTGGGCTTGTTGATTTAGACGTTCTTCTCACGTTAATTATTACGCTCTACGTTTCTAACTTTCCAAACGCTCGTATGCTCGTAACACAGCAAAGCATCTAGCTTCTGCACTCATGCGAAGTCAATGTGGATTGTTGTATCTATAACGCGATACTTTGTTGAAAAAAAGAAAGTTAGATTTGCTAAGCCACTAAGGCGTTGTAAAGACGGGAGGGGGTAGTTTAGGGAAATTGATTTAGTATAACCATCCTTCCCTTGCTGGATGAACTGCAACATATCGGCAGCTCCCGTAGACACTAGGGCTACATTTCACATCTAGGTATTTTCGCAGGACACTCTGCAGCGCTACTTATCTTAACCTCCGAGATCGCATGCCGGTGCACTCTCGGAGGCCACGGCACAAGAGATTGAACGCACGCTCAAAGTCGATACAAACAATGGGAGAAGCAACGAACGTCGTGCGTTCATGCCGCCGAGTCGCGCACAGCGTTCGCCGCTACCCGATCACCAACGCCGGCTTTCGGAGTCCGCATCCAGAAGGCGCCGGGAGGGGTGGGGGCGATCTTGCCACGAGACTCTCACTGGGAGACTCCGGTGGCGTACTTTCTCCGGGTCGTTTCCATATTCATCCCGATAAACCCTTACGGCGGCCCCTTTGCGGAAAAGCAGGCTCAACGTCTCTCAGCCAGCGCTGCAGGTTTCTTCGATGCCGACGCATCTTCTTCCCTCGCATCTCGCGTCTGAGGCCAAGCTCCGTCTCGCTCGGCAGTCAAGTCGCTCAGAAAGCCGCTCTGGTTCGCCTTCGTTCGATCGTGATCAAGTGTGCGGCGCTCTATTTTCCCGCCTCACACAGAGATATGTTGGTTTTTGTTGGCGGAGTGGTCTGCTCGCTGCCTGCTGCGCTGCTTGCAACGTTTTCATCGCGGTAGTAAGAACGAACGAACGAACGAACGAACGAACGAACGAACGAACGAACGAACGAACGAACGAACGAACGAACGAACGAACGAACGAACGAACGAACGAACGAGAACGAACGAACGAACGAACGAACGAACGAACGAACGAACGAACGAACGACGAAAACGAACGAACGAACGAACGAACGATCGAACGAACGAG